>NW_026722365.1:0-7632 GCF_029784015.1 Lycium ferocissimum | reverse complement strand
GATTGAAGTTAGTATAGAAGATGTTCCGGCGAAGTTATCAAGCTCCGATTTGGCACAGGTGTAGCCGAGTCGAAATACCGTGCTAGGATTCGGATTCTGATTAGAGACTTTGCGAACGTAGTCGTGGGTTTTGGGAGACAGTTGGTGTTATGATATGAGTTTAATACTACATATTTTACTCGATTTAAAAGCAACGAAAGGGGCCTATTATGTATGAGTAATTTTATTAATTATGTTTGCTATAAAGGTTCAGAAAAAAAAATTTCAGCACGTAGTAAGAGTCAGCGGGTTCGCTCGGCTCCGGTTACGGGGTCGGGTGCCCATCACACCCTGATTAAGATTGGGGTGTGACACATATCGTATCATCAAACATCTCATCAAACATATCATCAAACATATCATAGGCCATATCACAGCATAACTCCATAAGCGGAACCCGGCCCTATGGCGAGGTCTCGGGAACCGTAACACAGCATACTGCCGAATTCATCATAGTGCGCACGATCACAAACCGGCCCGGGAACCGGTGAACGGAATCATAATAAGGGCACGAGCGGAGTCGTGAGCAAACAATGCAATTTATACATCGAAATACTTTTACAAAACTTGATAAAATCATATGTTGACTCATTAGTCAAAATAGTTCGAACAATTAATCAAAGCGGGGTTCATTTCGCAACGCGGTATCTCCAAGATGGTAATTATGATTCAACATATAATTCGGGATATCGCGGCGAGCAAAATATTATCTTTCGATAGCCAAATTCACAAACAAAAATTCTTTGCCAACATTATACAAAAGAGACTAATAGAGCAAACAAAGAGTCTCGGAGTTAGCGGGCCCACCCCGGGTCAAGTCGAGGTGGCGGACACGAATCGCGGACGTTTGGGGTCTATGGACTCATACATGGAGGTGTCGAAACGAATCGATTACATTTTACAAAAGTTTTGAACATATGGCACTTTCCCACAAAATATGAGTTTTATAGTTCAATTCAATTGAATGAATAGTACTCGATTTTCATTTCGGATTCAAGGAACGAGTACCCGGGGCTCCCATATCGACCTAGTATACCTAGGACATGCCAAAAGAAGGAATAGGGTAGCCTTACATACCTTTCTCACTTATTATGCGTGTTCAAACTCGATTCCGTTTCGTCCAAAATCTACAAATGGTCGAGTTACCAATTAGGAATTTCAAGTTTTAAGAATTCATTAACTTCATATTTGTCTACCGAAATTTTGGCGGCACTTCCCTATACATTTAACACCCGAGACTTAGCTCGGCTCAATATATATCAACAACACGACCCACAATACCAAAGTTATCACGAATCACATCAAAATGGTTCTAACGTCAATATTCTTCTTTTCTACCTAAAGCAATACTTCCATTTCAAATTTCAAATTTCCAAACAAATCTCAAGGATTTCACATTCATCATTAACCATGATCATCACAATATAATTTAGAAACATTTCATATCGTTTGTACAAAATATTCATACGATATACAAAATATACAATTTTCCACCAAAGTCATACTTCATCGAAGCTTAATCTTTAACATACTTATTCATAACACCCCAAATTCATCAACAATCATCATAATTTGCACCTTGACAACTCCATTTCTATAATATCATAAAATCACACTAAACGACACAAACTTCTACTTTCCATTTCAATGTAACTTACATCATTTTATCTTTATTCACATTGCAAACATCACAACAACACAACAAACATGTTAAACCAAAATTAATTCATTCTCATTCCAACTTCAAATACCACACGGCCACACTCCATTTTCCCAACCTCCATCCAATTCATTCAACTTTCATTTTCAATATACATTCCATCCTACACACAACTAAAATACAACATAAAATTCAACACGTCACATGCATACAATGTAGTATACACACGGCCACACATATATGCACACCCACTTTGCAAACTTCCATGTTTTCATGAATTCTACTTATTTCCATATACTATAACACAAACAAACCTTCATAACATAATAACATGGGATAAATTCTTACCTTTTTCTCCAATCTTCTTCACTCAAACATGTTGTCATATTGAAGAAACAAGGGTTCTTCCTTCCCAAACAATTGCACCATGTTGTAGAGGATACTCAATTTAGTAGGAAAACCACAAGGCAAAAAATTTTGGATCAAAATTTTGAGGGTGAAAATGGAAGCTCATGGCGAATGGCCTTTGTTCTTGAGCTCTTATTGTTCTTGTTTTCTCCTTATTAATTTCATGAAACTTCTAAGGATAAGTGATCCCTTTTATAATTAATTTGCACATGGGAAAATTCCATTAATGGGTGGGCTTGGGCCATGGTGATGGCCGGCCACCCCACCTACCTCTTTGGGCCTAAATTTTCTTGTTTTATTTGAGCCCAATAATTTGTAAATCCTATTTTTGTAATTCCAAAACTAATTTCCAAAATTCCAATTTTGCCCTTGGCCTTCCGATGTTCCTACATCAATGTTTCTCATAAATGTCACACATATTAATTAAAATCAAAATATGGCCTTACAACATACAAGTCGCAATTATTCCAAAATTTTCAAATACGCAAAAACACGGGATATAACAGGATTCTTCGTACTCGTGAATTGTATACAAAATTTTTAAAATGCGAGTTTTGGTTAAGTTCGACACTTTTACGGGCCATGTTATTTCGAGATGGCATTCGAGTTGATACTCGGAAAATTGAGGGCTGTGAAGACTTGGCCAAGGCACAACGCCACGAAAGTCCGTAGTTTTCTGGGATTGGAAGGTTATTATAGAAGATTTGTGGAAGGATTTTCCTCCATCTCAGCACCATTGAGGAAGCTAACTCAGAAGTCGGTGAAATTTCAATGGACTGATACTTGTGAATACAGTTTCCAAGAATTGAAGAACAGACTGACTTCAGCCCTAATCTTGACACTTCTAGAAGGGCCAGATGGTTATGTTGTTTATTGTGATGCCTCTAGTGTTGGGTTAGGATGTGTATTGATGTAGCACGGTAAAGTCATTGCCTATGCTTCAAGGCATTTGCGAAAACACGAGAAGAATTATCTGACCCATGACCTTGAGTTGGCTGCGGTTATTCATGCATTAAAATTATGGAGAAAGCCTTGTATAGTGTACATGTTTATATCTATACAGATCACAAGAGTCTCCAGTATATTTTCAAACAAAAGGAGTTGAATCTACGACAGAGGCGGTGGTTAGAGCTATTGAACGATTATGATGTGAGTATTTTATACCATCCCGAAAAAGCGAATGTTGTAGCTGATGCACTTAGCCGCAAATCAATGAGTAGTTTATGTGGAGTTCCTTTGGAGAAGAAAGATCTAATCCATGAGTTCCACCAACTAGCTAATCTTGGAGTTCGCTTAATTGACTCAGGCAGTGCAGGAATTGGTATTAATAATCCAACTATTTCATCCTTAGATATGGAAGTGAAAGAACGTCAATATGAAGATCCTCAGTTGAGCCATTATAGAGGTACATTTCATGAGAAAGAGAAGTCTCCATTCGAACTTTCTATAGATGGAGTTCTTAGATACCGAGACAGGCTATGTGTTCCGAATGTTACGGAATTACGTCGCCGGATTCTAAAAGAAGCTCATTATTCTTGGTATTCTATTCATCCCAGAGCGACAAAGAAGTATCATGATCTTAAGCTAATGTATTGGTGGGATGGAATGAAGAAAGACATAGCAGAATTTGTGGCTCAATGTCCAAACTGTCAACAAGTGAAAATTGAGCATCAAAAGCCAGGAGGATTATTGCAAGTAATGGAAATTCCAACTTCGAAGTGGGAAGCAATAACCATGGATTTCATTGTAGGGTTACCTCGTTCCCGAAGAAAGTATGATTCTATATGGGTGATTGTGGATAGGTGACAAAATCGGCCCATTTTTCTTCCGATCAAAACTACCTATTCAGTAGAAGATTATGCAAGGGTATATTTCAAGGAGATTGTGAGACTTTATGGTGTTTCGATATCTATTATCACAGACAGAGGGGCACAATTTACAGCCAAGTTTTGGAAGTCTTTCCAAGAAGGTTTGGGTACTCGGGTAAAGCTTTGCACAACATTTCATCCACAAGCGCGCGCAAGGGCGAACGCACTATTCAGACCTTGGAAGATATGTTGCGGGCATGTATGCTAGATTTCGGTGGTCGTTGGGATGACCACTTACCTCTTATTGAGTTTGCTTACAACAATAACTACCATTCCAGTATTCAAATGGCCCCGTATGAAGCTCTATATGGAAGAAAGTGTAGATCCCCAATTGGGTGGTTTGAAGTTGGGGAGACATAATTAATAGGCCCAAAATTGATTCAACAAGCAGTGGAAAAGGTCAAGATTATCCGAGGTCGATTGTTGGCAGCCCAAAGTCGCCAAAAATCCTATGCGGACAACCGTCGGCGAGACTTAGAATTTCAAGTTGATGATTGGGTATTTCTGAAAGTATCGCCGATGAAAGATGTGATGAGATTTTGTAAGAAAGGAAAATTGAGTCCTTGGTATATTGGACCCTACAAGATTACCCGCAAAGTGGGTCGAGTAGCATATGAATTGGACTTACACCCAGAACTTGAATCAGTCCATCCAGTTTTCCATGTCTCAATGCTTCAGAAATGTGTTGGAGATCCTACTAGGATCGTGCCGGTAGATGATATTCAAGTAACAGAAAAGCTAGCCTATGAAGAGGTACCTATTACCATACTAGACAGGCAAGTACAGAGACTTAAGAATAAAGAAGTAGCTTCAGTCAAAGTCATATGGAGAAACAATAACAGAGAAGAAATGACTTGGGAAGCATAAGAAAATATGAAGTCTAAGTACCCGCACTTGTTTCTACCCCCGGAAGAGACCCAAGATGAGGCACCGGCATTATGAGGTATGTATGCTTTCTTTTCATGATTTTGGTCATGCGTGGCCATAAAAATATTGCTATTGTGTTGTAGCCCTGTGAGGCATGTTTATTGTGGGCTGTTGTGATAGGGTGATAGCGCCATATTACTGGGGAAACTCTGGCAAAATTTTCGTAAAATTCCTGAAAACTTAATATTCGAGGACGAATGTTTTTAAATGGGGGAAGGATGTTACACCTCGGAAAATTCCATGTCGTTGCATAGTAAATGGACTAACGCCGGGTAAGGAGTATAAAATGTTTCTATAAGTAAGAAAGGTTATTTAACGATTCTAATTAAGATTCCAAACACGTTGGAAGTAAGAGGAGAAAGTTCCTTAAGGAAGGCCAAGCATATGTTGTGTTTTGGAAAAAAGTTTCGTAAAGTACCGAGCTAATGTTGAATTAATGATGTCTTAAGGAAGAGTTATAACGATCCTTAGATTGGTAATGAAGTGTTAAACAAGTGTCAAGAAGTTTCCATAAGGATTGGAGATCAAACGAATAACGGAAACAATTTCCGGGAGGTGGGGTTATAAGATTGCTTATACGGTCCGTATAAGGGTCCGTATAGCACCCAACAGAAATATGGCTTCTTTGATGGTGAAGTACGGTCACTTATACGGACTGTATAATGTTTTACGGACCGTATAAGTCTCTGTAGAACACCCGATGGGCTGAGTTAAGTTCAAGTATTTAAATGTGATCCCACTTCACCAATTTCATCTCCCACAGTTCTCCATCTCTCTCAAGGCTTCTAGAGAGTTCCACACACTTATCCTACAAGAATTCAAGAGAAACTAATGATCAACTTCATCAAACCAAGAGAATCAAGTGTAAGAAACTCATTAGGGTTCATCCAAGACAAGGAATCTTATCGAAGGGGAACTAGGGTTTTGCTCAAGTGAAGTGTCTCAACTCAAAGCTCATTCCTACTCAATCAAAGGTAAGTTTTATGATCATTCCATATTGTTTAAATTATTGAGAGGTTGAAAGACTTAGATTATAAAAAGAGGTGGAAGATAGGTCAAAATATGTGGATGGTGGCACTTTTGAGTAGTAGCTTAGAATGAATCATGATTCTTGACATGTTGTAATTATAAATATGTTACAAATGACATTAAGAACATAGGGGAAACATTATATAGGGGTGAACATAATATTGTACTATGACCATGATTATGGATGATTTGAAGTGGAATTGGGAGATTTGGATAATGTAGGTGAATGATGATTGTTGCTTATGATATTATGAATGTTATTATTAACGTTGGGAGTTGATATATGATATGGAGAGAGTGGTATAAATAAAGGAGAGATGCCAATTTTCTCTAGCTTTAGTTCAAGCGTGTTTACGTTATTGATTATCTAAGGTTAGTATGAACTCTGTTGAAGGTAGAAACGTGAATATTGGAGAGGAACGTTCAAGTGATAGAGTAGCTACACGAAAAGGAATGTGAGGCTAGTCCCTTATTTCTAAGGCGTGATTCTTATGACATGATACTCCCTATCTCTTCATGACTTTCTTACATCCCAAAAACTATGAGCCAATATTGATAAAAAGCTTCATAGGAGATAAGGTAAGAGATACGTTATGAGTACGATAATGATGATGATGAGCTTAAGTCTAAAGATTCTAACGTTCGTGATATGATGCTTCTACAAAGCTAACCCTCCTAATTATGATTAATTAATGTCGTTCTTTGTGCTACACTCACCTTATATGCTAATTCCTTCAAGGTGAGCGGGAATACTACGAAACTCCATAATCAGATCGGGGGTTCACGACCTTATGTCACCCTGATAAAGTATAGTTGTCTTTGAGTTCCTATGGATGCATTATAATGAGTACATGACGATGATATTACACCGTGCCTATATGGCCGGGCAAACACCGCTAAGGCGGGCAGCGTATATATCATGTCTAGATGGCATGGGCAGACACCACTAGTGGGCGGCATGAGATAGTTACCCCCGACGCGGGAGGCCTGGACATGAGCTAATGATTATCACATCATACCTATATGGTCGGGCAGTTTATACACATATGCATACATGATATGATGATGTTTATGAAGTAAGTTAGCATGCACTATTTCATTCTTAAATGTTAGTCAGTTGCATGTTGTTCCTTACTTGATGTGTCCTGGTTTCATTGTTGTATCATTATTGTTTATGGCTTACATACTCAGACAATGGTCATACTGACGTCCTTTTCTTTGGACGCTCTGTTCATTCCTTCAAGTAGACAGGGAGACGGTGCAGACCCATAGGAGCTATCAGCAGATTTACAGAAGCACTCCATCATCCCGGAGGTGCTATTTTGAGATATTATTTTGTGTACATATTTAGGCACGGCGAGGTCCTGTCCCGTCCTTATGTCTAGTACTCTAGTAGAGGCTCGTAGATACATATGTGTGGGTGGTATGGTCTCATGATTTCTGTCACACCCCAATTTCCGATAGGGTGTGATGGGCACCCGACTCTTATCCAGGGCCGAGCGAACCCTCAGACTATCGTAATACTCGTACTCACATTGGGCCTTTAACCAAATCATAAATACATACTTTCAAATCAAACAAACTTGCGAACGGACAAAATCTGTAATATAACGTATAACAAAACGACGGCTTATAGAGCCGCTCACAACTGACATCTGATGCATATGACTCTGTCTGCAAAGTCTCTAACATGACTCGAAT
>NW_026722364.1:0-15281 GCF_029784015.1 Lycium ferocissimum | reverse complement strand
TTTCTACTTAGTTCAATTATATGAGCTTTGATAATAATATAAAAGGATATTATTATGCAAGAAAATTTACTAATATACATTTATTTTTTGGCAATCCTCATCTAATCTTACTTCCTTCCTCGAGAGAAACCAAATAAAACAAGAAATATGGGAATTAATATAGCTTTGCCGAATATGAAATTATAGATTAAATGAGGAAATTTTAAAAAAAATGTTTTCACAGTTTGAATATCTTTTACTATTCGAAGGGGATTCCTTTTGTAGGGAAAAAGGAAAAAAATTAAAAAATTGGATACAACACAATTTTATTTAAGTTTTTTCAATTTCTCTGAGTTCCCGAACTTTTTTTGATTCCTTTCCTTCAGCTTCGGGAAAGTTCTTGATAATAGACTCATGTGCGCCTTGTTTATACAAATTTGTTAAATTAATCACAGAAATTTATCTATGAAATGACTTAAAAAAAAGTTTGCTTCAAGGCTAATAAACAGACGTGAGGAAAATGTACAAATTTGCAAACAACTAAAGCTGAAATAGAAAAAGCACATTTATATTGCAAAAACTCATCCGTCACATTTATATTGCTAAAACTCATCCTTCATAAAACAGGTGATAAAGAAATTGAGTGACTTACATTCAATTAAGTACAGTGATAAATGTTTAAAAATTACCTACTTTTGTTTCTTGCTTTCATTTTTATTTAGCGGGCAGTATTCTTTGGGTTAGTTTTAAACCCTTCTCATTAAGTATCTTCTTTAATAACCATTTGACCAAATTTTTAAAAAATTATTATTTTAAAAAGATTTTGTAAATTTTTTTTTAATTAATTAAAAAAACCTTTTGAGTAGAAAAATTTTTTTGGTCCCTTTTTAAAAAGTGTTTTTGGGGCAATTCGGGGGCCCCTTTTGGGGGGGCTTTAAAATTTTCCCCATTTGAAATGTTTAAATTTTCCCCTTCCAACACCCTAGGGTTCCGGGTTCAACCCCCGCGCACAAAATTTTAAAAAAAAAATTTGCAAGGCTTTAAATTTGCTATGGCCAAAGATCCTTTTAGGGGAAATTAACCCCTTTTTTCGGACCGCATACCTCCCCAGGGCGGATTGGGAAAATGCGGTCCCTAACTTTGATAATTCCTTCCAAAGTTATTTTTTAATTTTAAGGGGAAAACACCGGGCCCCGGCATCGGAAAAAGGGAATTTTAAAAAAGAACGGGCATTTACCCCGTCCCCCATAAGGCATAAGTATCGGCCCCAAACTTTTGATAATTCCTTCCAAAGTTATGGGGGGGGAAATATTTTTAAGGGCCCGGGACCGGCTAATTTTGTGAAGGAATTATCAAAGATCCGGACCCGCTCTTATCCAAAATCCTTAAAAGGGATAAGTATCTAGTCCATAATTTTAAAATTTCCCTTAAAAAAGTTTTTGGGTGGCTTAAATTTTTTTCCCTTGCAATTTTTTAAAATTTTTTTTGCGGGGGAACCCAACCCCATGGGTGTTAAAGAAAAAAAAGATTTAAATTTTTGAAAAAAAGACCCCCCCAACAAAGGGCCCCGGAAAAAAATATTTTTAAGTGTTTTTTTTTCTCATATTTTTTTAAAAAAACTTAAAAAGTTTTTTTTTAAATTTTCAAAATTTTTTTACTCCCAAAAGACTTATTTTCTCCAAAAAGTTTGGCTAAACACTTCATTTTTTTTTTTTTTTTTTTTTAAATAAGCATTTTTAAAAAAAATTAAATACTTTGAAAAAAAATAAATTTACCCAAAACGGCTATTCTAGTAAGAAACAAGTCATTATGACAAGGATTAAGCAAGGGTTTTAATTGTTAGTAAGTCAGGATCTACTATATGATTGTTTCTGTTCATATCTTTTCATTTTAGTCGAAGTAAAAAAGAGGAATTGAAAAAGGAAAAAAAGGAAAGGGCATCGTATTGTCACTGAATAAAGTTGACAATAGTCTTTTTAAATTTTTCTCCTCTCATACCTTCCTTCCATACAAAGTTTTTATTCTTGCCCTTTTTACCCCAAAAAAAAAGGCCTGGGAAAAAAAAAAAAGCTCGACCGAAACTTTTAAAAAAAAAAAAAAATGTACAGTTGGTAATATACCCCAAAAGTAAGAAAGTAATAGTAGAAAAATAAAACCAAAAAAGTCAAGGGTCAACAATTAAGAATCTTATGCCACTTTTCTATTTCTTTTACTTTATTCCCTGAAGCGACATCAGATAGCGTGTTATGTTCGGGTAAAGATACCATTCACCGGCGTAAAAGGCGTTTCAAAGCAAACAGAGGGACCCCATCTACAGCTCGATCCCTTTGAAATTTTGTTTGATTTTGGGGTTTAAAAATTGGTAAAAATTAAGTTTAAACTAATTTTATAAATAAATAATTAGATTTGGGTAAAAAAATTAAAATCAAAAAAAGAGTTAGTATGTTTGATAAAAAAAATGTAGATAAGTACTTTTTGTTAAAATTTACCTTGAATTGTTTACAAAGAATATAAACTAAAAACCTCCAACAAAGAATGCAAATCTAAAGTACGTTTACATAGAAAAAGGAAGAATGATGGAAATAAAATAGAAATATAATAAAAAGTTGAGTTTTAGGAAGAGTGTTTTGAAGATTAAAAAAATATTAAGGATAAAAATTTTAAAAAAAATTTCATATAATTTGTAAAATCATAAGTTTGGGGATAAATCTATTATTATGATTTTATCTTATAAACATATGACCATAAAAAAAAAAAGGATTCCCAAAAATGTAAGCCAAAAGTGTTTATAAGTTAATTTGACAACGTAATAGAAAAATTTTTGAGATTATTGAGTACCTACCCTATATCATCATGGTTCAAAATAATTATGCTCTCTAAACTTGGGGTAACGTGAAGCTTTTAAATTTTTGGGTTTGAACAATTATTAATTTTTTCTCCTTGATTATTGGGGAAAACTGAACCTTGTTCTTTAAGATAAACAAATTAAAATTCGTTCATCTTCACAATCTAACTCAACATTTATTCAGACCCAAATAGGATCGTACCCCCCTAACCCCCCGGGGGGGGGCCCCCCGGGTAACTTTAATTTATCCATAATAAAGCTATTATTATAAAAAATTCCCCAAAACGGGGCGAAATCTCAAGGCCAAGGTTTAAATTTGAATAGATAAGGACTTTGGGGTCGACCGTTTGGAAGAGAAAAAAAATCTGGGGGCTCGGGTTGCAATAGCTCACCCAAAACGTCTTTTGGAAGTCGCGGTCGGAGACTCGAAAACCTTTTAAAAAAACTCACACTCCAGGTGTAGCAAGGAAAAATGAGCACAACCTAGGCTCGTAGGTATCATGGGGCCCCAAAAGGTTGTTCCGCTATAAACAAGAACAAAAGTAAACGGATAAAAACAAACAGGGCACATCTAGCATGGGAAAATCTTCTTAAAAAAGTCCGGGGGTCTCATATCCATTATAAGCCAGGAAATTTTATAAACCTCGATTCCATCCAGCCTTTAAAATAAATACTCACAAACAACAACTGGCAATTCACAAATCAAGAATCAATCGAACGAATGCTATGCAACGTGATGACATGAATGACCATTCAAATGGAGTGCTATGCAATGCAATGTCGTGCTATGTAAATGTTATGCAATGCGGTAGTCACCTCTCACACTCCACTCCCGTACACACATGCTATGGCAATGCCTCATAGTCATGACCCATGGGGGACCCGCGAAGTCCATGTACCACTGTGCTCTCCGACAAACCCTGATCACGAGCAATCTCTCTCGATCTCCGGCAAAAACCTCGGGAGTCTCTCTCCTACAAGTGGGCAACAAACACTCTCAATCTCCGGCAAAACCTCGGAGTCTCTCCGTCACTCAATCTCCGGCAAAAACCTCGGAGTCTCTCCGTCACTCTCAATCTCCCGCAAAAACCTCGGAGTCTCTCAATCACTCTCCTCACCATTATAACAACATAAGAGTAATATGAAAGCATGTCGTGCATGATATCGGTCTCTTCACTTATATCACCAATATGCAATAAACAAGTACAAGTCATATTATTGCCCACGGCTCTAATCATCAATATTACCCTTCCCTTTCATGAGGTGAGGGAGCTAGTATGTGATAAAGATACAACTAGGTGATAATTACATCACATAGCACATAGAATATGGGATGCATGCCTCGCATGGAATCAACCTCAATAATCACCGCAATCATAGGTTCCATAGATTCATACTAGGAATTGCAATTCAATATTCAATTCTCCGCAATAACCTTCCTCTTCCATATGACCGATTGGGATAACAGAGAGAGAGAGAATTATATCAAATACATGAAATCACAATACAATGACGGCCCTCACATAACAATATCGTAATAATGGCGATGAGCCCACATAACGAGATCACAATAATGGCGACAAGCCCACATAACGGTAAATTCGGCAATACCAACCTAGATGGAATTTACCTCCACACCATGCCCGAAGGCCTATCATGCTTTCCCGTCAATCACTACTATTTACATACGTTTCGCTAACCGGAGTCTAGACATAAAGTAAACCGTAACCTACCTCAATGCCGAACGGTGTCACGAACTTTCACGCCAAAGCTTTTCCTTCGAAGTGCTTCCGAACGGACAAGGTCTCTAGCGCTTATTCGTCACACAATATGTCTACGCCGCCCAATAATACTTCAACCTTTATTAAAATATCACAGCTATGATTAGTTTACGAGGGAATTCGATACGTATTTTGACACTCACAATCCTTTCTAACATTTAAGCGACGCTTCGTTCGCATTTAAACCAACTAGTGCTACAATCTAATATTGCTAGTCATTCTTTCATGTATCAATCCAAACTTGTTTAAACATGATTTAAGGGACTTTGGACAGTCCATACATCATTCAAAAACTGTCCCATACTCATGGCCAAACTTATAACACATCCAACATTACCATTTTCAAACTTCGGAATTTTCCAACTTCAACTACAATGATAACAACACGTTTACAACATTATTTATACGATTATTGGAACTGTTTCAGCATCATATTTATTTTTATAACAACCCACAAACCATTTCAATTTCAACTTGAATCATTAAACTTCACTTTCACTACACGTTCATCGACTTAGCAATCAACATTCAACATTCACTTAATTTGCTTCTAACCTTAAAACAGTCCACTGTTTTGGACTGCTTGCGTACTTCAATTTGATTTGTTTCTTTAACACCTCAATTCACATATTCAACATACATACAATATACCACAATGTCCATGATAACAACAATTCAAATGTGACACAAAACAGCCCCTAAATCCCCCAAAACAGTCCACACACTTGGCTACAACCCCTTCAACAACTTCCTGATTTTCATCCATTTATCCATACTACAACACATTCAATTCACTTCCAATCCATGTACAAGAAGATTAAGCATGACTTCATTAGAATCAAGGGCACACAGCTCATTTTAATTTTTACGAAAAACAGTCCAATATCAACATACAACACCATAACCAAACTTCTACAATCTTTGTTCATTTACCTATGTTGGTACATATTCAATTCATCAACAATTCATGAAAAATGAAATCAATCAAGACTTCACCACACTCAACTCACTCTTACTTCAACTACAACAACAATCCAAAATCAACGTGCATGAACTATACATTCAAATCGTCATGAAACACAAGAACAATAAGCATTCTTACCTTTTAATCTTGTTCTTCACCTTGGCCGAAACTTCAACTCTATTGAGGTGCTACACTTTCTTGTTTCTTTCCAACAATTACTACACGTTCTTATGCACTTGGTAAGGAGTTAAATTGATGGAGAAAACTGAATTTTTTTGAAGCAATATAAAACCCTTCACTCTCGGCTAGCTCTAGGCCGAGAGTTTCCCTTTCTCTCTCTATGTTTTCTTCAACTTGTAAGTGTTGAAATGAGTTGTTAAAGTGGAGTAAAACAGATTTTTTTGTATATATGTTTCCCCCATACTTTGGACATGTGTATCCCACTAACTTGGGTCAAGATTCTTTGACCATGGCACTCAATCTACACTAGCTTTGTCCATTTAATGGACTCGATTTTTAGTCCTCCCAATCCCACTTAATAATCAAATTATGATTACTTTACTCCCTCTTACTAATATAATCCACACTTGACATGTTACTCTTCCACCTTTCACGTGCAACTTTGCACTCCAAGGAATATGACTCATTATAATATGAACACATGCTACCTACTAATTTAATTTACTTCATCCCATAGGTACTACCATAGTTGCTTCCATGTTTCCAATGCACATGGGCATGTCCCCTCAATTTACCCATTTAATAATCCAATCATGGTAAAATAAATCCCAATTTCCATTAATGCTTCTATACCAAACAAAATTTGTAGATAAATTGTGACTTGAAACGAAATCGGAAGTTAAAGTCTCTACTTTGTATCTTGAGATAGTCTTAATACTCAGCCCGACTTGAATCATCCATATCTCCTTACCCCGATATCATTTTGACGAGCTGTTTGTTGCGTTGCAAACTAGACTCGATGAACTTAATTTTAGGCTTTTGAAACACCTTAAAACTCCTCATATACTAGGAGATATGCCTCCTACAATATAGGCTAAAATCGGGTCCGAGATTTTACCGAAATTGTTCCGATTCATTTCGTTTAACTTCTAATCCTCTCCCAACCTCATGTAACTCTCTTATACATACATATACACAGATTAATTACATCCATAACAATTCATATACATGTCTCGAAGGGTCCATAGAATCACAATAACCATAAGTAGAACTCACAAAGCTTCGACGAAACTCCAATCGAAAAAGTATATTCCTATCTTTTGTCCATCTTCTATATCATTACTAATAATCTTAAATACTTTAAAAGGTCACTCACATTACCTCATATACATACTCATAACGCGATTTCAAATCCTTTAGGTTACCATGTCACCTCGAGATACTTAAGACAACCATATTTATAACGATATTCTTACTAACTCGATTAACTTTCCTTGAACCTTCTTAACTCATTCTTTCTTGTTTTAATACAAGTAGCACGGATTATTATGGAGTGTAACATTCTCCCCTCTAGAACATTCGTCCTCGCATGTGAGGACTAAAACTCGTCAATTAAATACCCGAATCACCCGTTATCGTAGACTATAGACAAGAAGATTTGACCACCTAAAAGGGTGTTTTAGAATATTAGACCTAAAAGTGCTAAACGACCAAATGGGTCGTTACATCCATAAAATAAATCGAGTCTTTTCTGTAGCTTAAGAAGTGTGATAAAAAATATCCATTGAGCTAAATATTGTCACAGATATTTAAGTTTTCAACTTAATGAAATATTTTGTGTTGGACTTAGTTTTGTACGCATTTGAAGCTCCCAAAAAGAGACCATCTAATGTAGAAACGTATTTAAGGTATTTACTCTTGGATCCGTATGTGTGCCCGTCAAATACTATATGTATTTGATTTCTTATGAGCAACTTTAAGTATGTTTGTGTCAAGTTCATGGGGTTAGCCTTGAATTTAAGTTTGATAAGTTGGAAAAGCCGCAAGGTTCGGTTTCATTGTCGAGTATTTTCGTTGCTTGAATGTTTTCATTTTTTAGTTATAGATGACAAGATTAGCGCACGAGCCGGTGAGAATATAGTAAAATGAGGGATATACAGGTTGAAATGGAAAGAATGCTGTCATGTATGTTTTAAGTTTAAATGCCTTTCATGCTCCAGCATTTCTACAGATTATGATACTAATATCTGTTATGTTTATTGTCAGCTTTAGATAATTCCCGTAATTCCCGTGGATGAGTCATCCACTGCGATATGTTTGAAACTAAGTCTTAATGTTTGGCCAACCGGAGTAGATCAAATAAAGTTTATTTTTGTTGGAATTTGGAAACCTCTGTGTGTTTTGTTATTATGTTGGTGGGTCAAAGATTGACCCCTACTCAATTTTAAATTGAATATAGGATCGGGAGTTGAAATATCTAAGATATTGTTTAGAGTAACTTCTCATTGTGTTATAAAACGAGTACTTTTTTCTTTTCATTTCGTAAAAGCACTTTCTAGTATCAATTTGCAAGAATCGACTTTGCTTCGTTTTAGTATCAATTCGCAAGACCCCAAAATCACGAGTTATTTGCAGTTTTCATTGAAAAAAAAAAGCGTTCTCAAATGAGCTATTTCAAGTAGTTGTGCATTAGTGAAACAAAGCAGAATTTAAAACTTGCGTGTATACTCCCTCATGGTGCATTAGGAGTTAAATGTGGTATTTTTGACGCCGGTTCTTGCCGCTCTCTCATTGACTTTGATTGAGAAATGACTAGTTTAAATGGTCCCGATTCAAATACTAATCTTTATTTCCCTTTCTTTGCATGTACACTTTGGAGCAAAATGGGGTCTTCATAAAGACTCTCACCGCCGCAAGCAATCTCGTTGAGATTAATGTTTGCCACCGTTAAATCCAAGACTTGCTTTTACATCTCCAGTGGCGCCTCTTATGCTCTCAAAAACATACCCAAATAGAACACAACGGAGGGGAAGAAACAACGGAATTCCCCTCCCACTGCGTCAATAAATCTCATGCTTTATATATTTTTATAGGTCTTTGATTTGCTAGAGTATTTTACTTCATAGGTCTTGTTAAGTTAAGAGTACTTCAATAGTTAACCTCATGGGGCAGTTTAGAGATGATGGATTAGAATTCGATAGATTTTAAAACGACGTCTTCAAGAGTTTATTAATTTAATATATTTTCATAGGTTAAGATGTTTTTTTAGTTATTAATTTTATAGAAGCTTATCTCTAACTATACTTTAGATCAATAGCAATTTTGTTTTTTACTCAGTCACACAAACTAAATTTTAAATAAAGAAATGTCTTTGAGCATTAACAATAAATTTTGGATAATAACTTTACGTTTTTTAATTTAATCGAACAACCCTTTTGTGAACCAAAAATTATCACTTTACTTAACTCCCCTTTAAATAAAAGTGGCATTTCATCCTTAAGTTATTAACCCTTTTTTAAAAACAAAAGGTCCAAGTTTAGTTATTTATGCACAACCTCTTTAAAATGTATACGAGATATTTTATTTGAAAATGAGTAACACTAAGATATATGATTTATAAACAATGATTTTCAGTCTTTTTTTTAATAGCTATTTCTTTATTTAAGTCTAGAAATGCATTATTTTATTTATTTGCAAAGTCCTCTATTTTAATTATTTATATACTTTTATGAAATACCTTTTTCTTAAATTATTTATAAGATACTAATTTACTGTACTTCGTCCTAATGTCTAATACTAACCTAAGTTTGGCTGGTAACCGTAATTAGCGGATCTTGAAGGATGCCTAACCCCTTCCCTTTAGGATAATTAGAACCCTTACCTAGAATTGAAAATTAAGCAAACCATTAACGGAGGTTTAGTTAGCTTTACCCTAGTTAATAATTAGGTTCCCTAATTCACCTTAAAATCAATTAGGTGGCGACTCCTAAAAATAAAGCAAAATAGGAATCACCAATATGTTGTACCTAATTTAACCAGGTCTAAATGGGGTATAACAAGAGTTAAAGAAGAAGACATCCCCAAAACAGCTTTCCGAACGAGATATGGCCATTATGAATTTTGGGTAATGTCATTTGGGTTGACAAATGCTCTGGCAGTGTTTATGAATTTGATGAATAATGTATTTAGGCCTCTTTTGGATCTATTCGTAATAGTGTTCATTGATGATATTCTAGTGTTCCTCTCGTACAGTCGTAGCATGTAAATCATTTACGTATTGTTCTTGGAATTCTTCGAACTCGAGAGCTATATGCAAAATTTTCAAAGTAGTTTTGGCTAAATTCGTAACTTTTGGGTTATGTTATTTCGTATGATGGCATCGAGTGGATACTCAAAATCAAGGCCGTGAAGACTTGGCCAAGGCCTACGACACCTACAGAAGTCCGTAGTTTTCTGGGACTGGCAGGCTATTATAGAAGATTTGTGGAAGGGTTTTCCTCCATTTGAAACACCATTGACAAAGCTAACTCGAAAATCGGCAAAATTTCAATGGAATGATGCTTGTGAACGCTTGATTTTCAAGAATTGAAAAGATAGGCTAACTTCTGGGCCTCCGGTCTTGACACTACCGTAGGGCCTGATGGTTATGTTGTATATTGTGATGCCCTCCGGGGTTGGAATAGGATGTGTGTATTAATGCACACGGTAAAGTCATTGCTTATACTTCAAGACAATTGCATAAAAACATGAAAAGAACTACCCAACTCATGATCTCGAATTGCCCGCGGTTATTCATGCATTAAAAATGTGGAGGCATTACTTGTATGGTGTACATGTCGATATCTATATGGATCATAAGAGTCTCCAATATATTTTCAAGCGAAGAGTTAAATCTACGGCAGAGACGATGGTCAGAACTTCTAAAAGATTATGATGTAAGTATTTTATACCATCTCGGAAGGGCAAATGTAGTGGCCGATGCACTTAGCCGAAAATCAATGGGAAGTCTATGTGAGATTCCTCCGGAGAAGAAAGAATTAACCCGTGAGCTTCAACTAGCGCCCCTCAGAGTTACTTTAATTGATTCGGCAATACGGGATTGGTGTCCATAACCCAACTTTTTTTCATCCTTAGATATGGAGGTGAAAGAGCGTCAATACGAAGATCGTCAGCTGAGCCACTATAGAGATACATTTCATGAGAAAGAGAAGTCTCTCTTTGAAACTTTTACAGATGGAGTTCTCAGATACCGAGGTGTTATGTGTGTCCCGAATGTTGCAGAATTACGTCGCCAAATTCTAGAAGAAGCTCATTATTCTCGGTATTCTATCCACCCAGGTGCAACAAAGATGTATCATGATATCAAGTTGATGTATTGGTGGGATGGAATGAAAAAGGACATAACAGTTCTGTAGCACAATGTCCAAATTGCCAACAAGTGAAAATCGAACATCAAAAGCCGTGAGAGGATTATTGCAAGCAATGGAGATTCCAACCGGAAATGGGAAATGATCAATATGGACTTTATTGTAGGGTTACCTCGCTCCCAAGCAAGTATGACTCCATATGGGTGATCGTGATGACTCACGAAATCAGCCATTTCCTTCTGAATCGTAACTACTTACCAGAAGATTATGCAAGACTGTATCTTAAAGAAATAGTGCGAATCCATGGTATTCCGATGTCCATTATTATTGATAGAGGAGCACAATTTACAGCTAAGTTTTGGAAGTCTTTCTAAGAAGGATTGGGTACTCAGGTGAAGCTTAGCACAGCATTTCACCCACAAATTGATGGGCAAGCCGAACGTACTATTCAGACCTTGGAAGATATGCTACGAGAATGTGTACTAGATTTCGGTGGTAGTTAGGATAACCACTTACCCCTAATTGAGTTTGCATACAACAATAGCTATCATTCCAGTATTCAAATGGCTCCGTATGAAACCCTATATGGAAAGAAGTGTAGATCCCCAATTGGGTGGTTTGAAGTAGGAGAAGCAGCTAATAGGCTCACCGAGTTGATTCAACGAGAGGTGGAAAGGTCAAGGTCATCCGAGATCGATTGTTGACAGCCCAAAGTCGTCAGAAATCTTACGCGGACAACCGCCGATGAGACTTAGAATTTCAAGTTGATGACTGGGTATTCTTAAAAGTCAATGAAAGGAGTGATTGTCACACCCTAATTTTCGTTAGGGCGTGATGGGCACCCGACCCTTACCTAGGGCCGAGCGAACCCTCCGACTCTCGTGGCACTCCTTAATCATATTGGGCCTCGTAGCATAACAGAGTACGCAATGAAGCTTTTAAAACAACTTTGCTTTTCATCCTTTTCAAATCAAGTAAGACACGGGATCGTATAAGACCCGTAGAATAATGCATCACAATACATCGGCTTATGGAGCCGCTTACAAAAGCGACATACTACGTACACGATCGGCTCGCAAAGTCTCTAACATGGAACATGAAACCATATCATAATGCTACGACTCGGCAAGCGCTCTAGGAGAAGATGGAGCTCGCCAATCTTTTGAACATCTTACGCTGTATCTTGACTCATGCCGGTGTACACACGCGGCATGAACGCAGCGTCCACAGAAAAGAGGACGTCGTACGAGCAACGTACCGAGTATGTAAGGCATGAACAGCATAAGGAGAACATGAGATATAAATAGCAATAAAATGAGTTCATAGGGCATGTAATAAGACAAGAAAGCAACACAGCACATATAGGGAATGCCTTTTGGGCGGATCGTGCATGCTTGTCTTTCTTTTTTTTAAATATTTCTTTTTATGTACGTATAAAATAGAACATATCATCATGTCAAATAAACACGTCGGCTCGCTTATACTGTCCATCGTCAAGACATCACTCCAGGGATGTAGTTTACATGTGACCCGGAGTGTGATGCGTGTATAAACAACATGTCTCCTTTCCCCATATCCCCGTATACATATACATATATCATATTCATATATCATATAAACAAGATGCATGAGAGCCCAAAGAAAGTCGTGTATATCGGGAGCGACGTAAGGTCGGTAGCCTCCGATCATATTATGGATTAATCATGATCGCTTTGTCTCACCGCATGAAGGAGCATTATATGGTGCGAGATTGTCAATGAAGAATAACTTCACGAGTTTTAAACATAAAACAGGATCATAAGACATCAATTCATAGACCTTGGAATCTTTAGAAATAGTCATCATTCATGAATAAAATTGAGAAATCAATAAATAGCTCAACATTCTCATGTCGTCATTGAAATCATAGACTTGGTGCCTTTAAACATGGAATCATCATCATCATATTCATCGTAGGAAAATATTCTCATTTTTGACATCATCGTTGTCATTGTAAAACATATCCATCGTTGTTGTCATGAAAGCTTACGAGTCATAAACCTCCGTTTGGAAAGATACAACATTAATTCTTTTCAAAAATAGGTCGCTAGGAACTAACAAGGAAAAGTCGCGGGGCTCACGGACGAGCATCAACCCGATCCGGCCTGCCTAGGAAAGTTAAAGATCATTACTCGTTATGAAATCTTATACGATGGTTTCGAAGCGATCCGAGCCCATCCGTGAAAGTTACGGGCGTTCGTAGTTTCGGACTTCGCTTAGAACAAAATTCTTTTGAAAACAAAAGCTCGTTATAAGCATTTATGAAATCGTAATCTAAGAATCATGCCTTTGAAAGAAAGGGCGAGCCTTAACATACCTTAGCCGCTTCTTAAGCTAATCCAAACTTACGTTCCGACTTCTCTCTGATCTACAATAACGTTGCATCAACCATTAGCCATAAGTACATAAGCATCCAATACCAAAGTAACACTTTTGTCTACGTAAATTTCTAAGAAGCATTTCCTATAATTTCGACATCCTCGAGAATTCAACTCGGCCAAATCGCAACAACCAAACCAACAATCATAATAACAATATCGATAGGCAATTTAAGATGTCCAAACCAACATCCAATCTTACCCGAAACCTTCTAACTCAACAAGAACAATAAACACATTCCTCTCTTTCAATTTCATAAACTATATCAACAATTCCATATGTTAGCAACATCATTTCCATCAATACAAGAATCTATATTAAAATCACATTATGTTAAATCAGGCCACAACAATTACGACTTTCCGTTTGGTGATCAAACCTCCATTTTCATCACATAATCCACAACAAACAACAACCAAAATACTACATTAAATTAGTTCAACATGCCTATACCATATTCAGCCCCAACCTCAACTCCACATATTTTAAGGAAGTTTCATTCATCTCTACACATTACAACAACACACAAATGTTGAACACCATTAATTCATTACTCCAACACAACTCTACATGTACACGATCAAACACACACATACACGCTACACCTCAACATCACACTTCCATGCATCTCATTCATTCTACATATCTACTTGTGCTCAAATTATCTATGAAACATGAAAAATAAGATTAAACCATACCTTCTCCATTCATTGCTCTTTCCTCTACGCTAAGCTTCAAAATGGCATCAACAACGATTTTCTCGCCCCAACAACTACTCCACGTTAACGGGGCCTTTCAATTAGTAGGAAAACATAAGAAAATATTTTTCCATGATCAAAAATGGAGGCGATTCGCCGCCATGTGCCGAACTCCCCTCTCTCTTTTTTTTTTCTTTTTTTTTGATTTTTCTAGAAAAAAAGATTTTTGGTGGTCTTTTACCTCCTTATATATATATATATAGGGGGACATAAAGAACGGCCCCATGCCCTCCTTTTTCTCCAAATTTTTTTTTTTTTAGATTTTTTTTTTTTTTCCCTCCAACTTTTTGAATTTTCTAAATAATAAAAGATTTTTTTCCATACTTACATATCTTTTTAAACACTCATTTTTATCCGTGGGCCATAGTCCCTCCAAATTGGGTGGGCCCCAAAACTTCTTCAAAAGCATAAAAAAAAATTTCCAAATTCCAAATTTTCCCAATATTCCAAATAATCTTACAACAAATTGCACCCCAAAACAAAGTCGGGCCCTTGTCCTTAACTTTAAAATTAAATCAATATCCCAGTACTGGGGGTTGGGTAGTTTTGGGAAGAAAGGAAAGGGTCCTCGATACGGGGCCATGGTTGCCCGCAGGGGCAAGAAAATGAATTGGGCTTACCCGGGCCCCCAATCCCCTCCCATTTTTCATATTTCAATGCTTCGTAAAGGGTTGGGGATCCCAGGGTCGTCCCCGGGAAAGAGTTCGTACGAAAGTTGGTTATAAGAAAATCCCGTTTACAGATAGGCAAGTACGGAGACTTAAAAAAAAAGGTAGTTTTAGAAGGGTTTTAGGGGAAATAAAACTGGAAGAGATATTGGGGGGCGAAAAAATAGAAGGCCAAAAATTTATTTCAAAGAAATCCAAGATGAAATATCAAAATTAGAGAGCTGTTTTTTTTTTATTCTTTTGGGGCGATGGGCCCAAAATTTATTACGTTTTGGCCCCGGGGGCATTGTTATTATGGGGTTTTGTGATAGGGTTTTATGCCATTTACGAGAAACTCGCCCAAAATTTTTGAAAATTTCGAGAACTTAACATTCGAGGATAAGTTTTTGGGGGGGGGGAATGTTACACCCCCCTTTTATTTGAGGGGATTTGCTTATGGGGGGGGAATTCGCCGGAGTCCGCACCGAGTTTTTTCATAGATATTCGCGGGATGTGTACGTGTTAAAATATGTATTCTTGACATTTCGAGGGAAAATTTGGG
>NW_026722363.1:0-7734 GCF_029784015.1 Lycium ferocissimum | reverse complement strand
TTTATGCAACTTTGATTATGAAATACTATAGTGATATTGATATGAGAACGATACGGATGAAATATGTTCAAAGGCAAGTTTTATGAAATTCCTCGTTTGTTGATTGAATCTGTTCACCTTGTCTCGTATATGATTCCATTTACTATGTTTCATGCTTTACATACTCGCACATATCTGCATCGACCCCTTCTCGGGGGCCGCGTTTCATGCCCGCAATGTGCGCACGCTGTTTTGGGGATCCGCCGGTCTAGGAGATCCATCCAAAATTAAGAGCGCTCCTTGTTCATTGGGTAGTTTCGCGGTATACACTTTTGATATTTACATATGTTGTCGTTCGGGGGCACGACGGGCCCTCGTCCGTCATATGATGTCACTCTGTCACCCTTAGAGGTCCGTGGTCACAAGTGTGGGTCTATGCGTGGTTGTTGTTTGTATATGGTTATGACTTGTGTTTGGGGCGTACCCATTGTAGGCAGCCTTGTCGGCTTGCGTAGCTAAATATGTTATCATGGCAGTCATGTGTATGAAGGTATCCTCCTCGGCGTGTGTTTTGATTGGGGACGTTCCCTATATATATATATACCATTGTATGCAATTTTGCCGATAATAACTATTATAAGTAACTCTTCGGGAGATAGGTAGCTTCGACTTGCATACGTTTCCGCCTTATACTTATATCGCTCGTTCATGCTAGTAGCGTGTGACTATAGATAACATGTGTGCCTCCCAGTTGTCCAACTGCGGCACTAGTCATGGCTTTCTGAGGTGGTCGACAATATTGGAGGCTACGAAGTCACGAGTAAGCAAAGGTATGCAAGACATATGTCCGGAAAGATATTAAAGCACGATTGAAATACAAGTTGAGACTAAAAAGGAAAGTAAACAAGAAAGTGTAACAGGTGTTGTTTGAGTTGGGCATACGAGGTGTGTTTATTATTTTTGTACCGCACGATAATGGGGCCCCGTGTGGCCGTGATATGATAGGTATGTATATATATATGTTGGCCCCGTGAGGCAACCTCGTTGGTATTTCCCCGTGCGCGGTGTTTGAGATAATGCTAAGCATGTGAGGGAAACTCGCCGAAATTTTCCTAGAAATAGTGAAACCGAGATAAAGATTTGTAATATGTCTTGGAAGGTCGTGCCAATAGTAATGAAAAAAAAAAAGATACTATATGATGCTTCACCTTGAAAAAAGAAGTTAGTTACTTTAATTGAGGAAATATTAAAGATAAAGTTGGATCGAAAGGAGAAGAGGTTTAAGAAGTATTATCACATAGGATTGATCACGAATGAGATATAAGGTAAATATAACGAGGATTGTTATGAAAATAAGAAAAAAGCCTAGCGAGAAAGTGGCTAAAGCTACGATATGATCTATGTCGCTAGGGCTCCCAGCACGAGTGTGAAACGGAAAAGCGAGCTATGGAACGAATAGGAAAGGCTTATCAAGTTGGTAAGGGAAGTTTGGAATAAGTATTATATAACAACGAAAATGATAGCGAGTATGAGAAAGGAAAGAACCCAATCGGAACAAGGGAATAAGAAGGGAGCGAAACAACAGTGTAGTAATAGGCCGTGATATGTGTAGTCAAGGATACGAGTACTGTAAGTGATGGGACTATGAAAGACATGGATATAGAAAGGACGAGGAACAAGGTAAAATGGGGGCAGAAATCCAAGGACCGCTAACTGAGCATCTGTAAGTAACGGTGATCGAGGTGTATTCCTCACCGTTGGGAATCTGGGGGTTTAAGACGGAAAAGTAGTCATGTCTAGAGGTGAAACGTGAGTATTGAGGATTGAAGGGAGTTGAAACGGTTGTGAAGTCGTGAGACTAAGGAACCTTCTCTAATTCGGAGGGAAACGTGTTATGAGGACGTTTCGAAATCCGTTAGGACTTTGCCACTGCAAATACGTGACAAAGGTGATGCGGTAAAGTGGTCGTTAAATATACGAGCGTTAAAGTGTCGTATTCGAGCGGCAGTTCTAAAGTTAAGCGTGCTTTGAAGCGAGAGAAATTTAGGATGGGTGACCCCCGGGAAGTTTCGAAAGTTCTACAAATTCGGACGCAAGAAGTAAATGAGGACTTAGAATGACTTAAAGACAAATTAAGAGTCTGGGGAGTGGGCAGAGACCTTAAAAGGTCACGCAGAACGGCGGGGTAGGACCCGATAAAGTGGAAGAAAGTGTATCCCGAGTTCTAGAATTAGGAAGTGAAGTCAATAGTGCATGGAGATATCTTGTAAGCAAAATAGTAGGGACTATGTGTACATAGGTACGCACGGGATATCCCGTACATGGTTAGATCGCCGAATATATGTATTCCGGTAGTGCCGTGGCGTATATGAAAGGCGATTAACCTTGACGGTATAACGAGGTTCGAGTAGAAGTATATAAAGAGTGCAAATGTTACGGCGCCGATGTTGCTTTCACTACAAGATAAGCTTGGAAGGTGTTAATACAATGGTATTTGGAAAGGAAAGAAAGTGAGTAAAATGAAAATAGCAAGAGAATTAAAATGTCGAAATAAAAGTGTTATCTAATCAAGATTGGAAATGCGGACGTAGGGCAAAGTAGAATTGGGCGACAAAAGATAAGTACACCTTCAAAGGGGGGAAAACGAGGAGAGATACAAGTGTAAGACGAAGAAAAATCGACGCTACAATGTCCCGGATGCGAACGTGTGGGCCGCAGTAAAGCTCTTGCGAGACAAGCTGAGGAGATCGAAAAGCTAAAGAAGGGATAGAAGTCAAGGTAATAATCGAGAGATAGCGCTGGGAATTAATTGTAAATATCCGTAAATGGAGACTTGGAGGAATATGATAAAGGAAAGTAACGAGTAGCTTACGGAGATATTGTGAAAAGGTGGTACGGCTATACGGGATCAAAAGAAGTAAAATGTAGGCAATGGAGTGGTTATGCTAACGTAGAAAATTTCTATAATAGAAAAGTAAGAAAAGCGAGGGAAAAGAGTAGTGACAAGGTAGACTCCTAGCAACGCGAGTACTCCGGGAGTAAGATATGGGAATGGTACGGACAGAAAAGGAACGATCGTGACTAAGATTAAATATGCAGGTCGTGCAAGGGCAGCCATATTACTTACGAATATTTATACACTCGGAGGTGAGACCTGGCTTAGTGCTTAACGAGAAAAGTTTAGGGTCGGTAACAACAATACGAGATGATAATACCTTGGTGCATTAAGGAAAGATGTTTGGATGGGTTGAGATAAATTAACGAGGTGGAACTAGTACTGAGAACGAACAAGCATGCTTATGGTTGAACCAAAAATGTATTCACAGTATGGTGGTAGGAGGAAAGAGGAAAAGATAAGGTGAAACATAAGGATTAGCGAAACTACGTTGAGGCGATTCTCATAAAAATTTGACCCCCCTTCGTACATTCGGGTAAAGATTGCAAAATCACGTGTGACAAGAAAGTTGAGAGCAAGATCCGAGCAAAAGGGACGATAGAAGAATTCGGACTAGAGATAAGGTAATGACATGAGACAATGTGTTAAAAATGTGACAGGATGATTAAAGAAAAATGGTAAGACGATTTAAGCAAGTGATCAGAACTAGTAGTACCTCAGAAACGACAGAAATCATATGTCGACAACCGGTATCGACACTTAGAATTTCAGACTGGCGAATGGGTATGCTTGAAGATATCATCCGTGAAGAACGTAATCAGATTCGAGAAGAAGGAAGAGCTTAACTCGAGATGCACCGAATCTTATTACACTAATGGTAAGGCAAGAAGGTTGCGTGCTAAAGACGTAGCTTCAGTTAAGGCACCGTGGCGGAATAATAACAGAAAGGAAATGACTTGCGAACCTGAGGAGGAAAAGAAAGAGAAATATGATTGGTAAATGAGATTTCATGTTGTGATAGTAAAGGAAACCCCCCCCCCCTCGAGATCCTTAAGACCCTATACGACTAGTTGAACATTCGAGGACGAATGTTCCAAAAGTGCGGGGAAGGATGTTATATCTCGCATCTGTACGTAGAATGTTTTAAGCAGTGCGACAAGTTAAAGACAAGGCTATTTTTCCGACTTTGTTTTAAGACATAAGTTACTTATGAATTTTGTTGGATGGAAATATTAAGGAATTTGGGGTTAAAAGTGAATTATGGAAGATTGGACATTTCATGGTAATTTGAGTAAAGTGAAAATTTGGAAATTTAAATTTCATGAAATTAAAGGTCATGTGGCCATGCACATGACTAGTGGGTCATAGGCTACATGTGTGAAATATATATGAAGTATTAGATGACTTATTAAGTCATCTTCATCATTTGTTACTCTTGGAAATTTCATGAAACTTGAGAGAGAGCTGAGAGGCCATTCTGCCAAGCTCCTACCGAACCAAGCCATGAAAGATTTGATCATGGCAAATTTTGTTCTCCTAGCTTTCCTACTAATTGAAAGGCCCTCGTTAACGTGAAGTGGTTGTTGAACAAGAAAATCATTTTGTTCCATGAAAATGATTCTAGCCGAGAAAGAACAAGGTGGAAAAAGGTATGGTTCAACCTTATTTTTCATGTCTTATGAATTATTTGCGCATGTTGGATATGTAGAAATAAATGAAATACATGAAATTTTGATGTTGATTCGGTAGCCGTGTGGTATAGTTTGGCGTGCATGTGTAGAGTTGTGTTGGAGTGATGAATTAATTGTATTCAACATGTTGGTGTGTTGTTGTAATGTAGAAAATGAATGAAACACATGGAATGATGTATGTTGAGGAATGGTCATGTGTAGTGCTGTTTGGTATGTAAGAAATGAATTAATGTTATCTAGTATTTTAGTTGTTACGTTATGAATTTTATGATGTAGAATGAAGGTTAATGATCCAAGTTGAAGTTAAAAAATCGTGTGGGCTGATTTGGAGTTAATGTGATTTTATTACGCTTTCTTGGATTTGTGAGGATAATGTTGCCAATGTATGAGTTGTTAGTGTAGTTGATGAATTTGGGGGGAAGAAATGTATTGTTGATTGTTTTTTTGCATTTGGAGGGGTTCGGGTGGCATGGTGAATGGATGGGCTGATTTAAATACTTTGCGGATAGCTTGAAATGTCTTTGAATCTTGATTGAATGACCTCGGCTTATTGCTGAATATGTGAGCATTGGTATTATTTGATCGTATGTAGTTTATTTGAATATAAATGAAATGTTGCCGAATTGTATAGAAAAGAATTATTAATGCTAGAATGCGTTTAATCACTTATGGATGTTGTTAGTATGGTTGTTGGTTTGGTTGTTGTTGATTTTGGCCGAGTTGAATTCCTCGGGATGTCCAATTTATAAGGGAAATGTCGCCGAAATTTCTCATAGAAAAGTAATGGCTTGGAATTGATTCTTCGATGTTTATGACTAATATTCAATATCTATTGACGATGTGTAGACCTTGAGAGACGAGACGTAAGTTCGGATTAGCTTAGGCAGGCTAAGGTATGTAAGCTTCACCCCTTCTCTCTTTGGCATGTCTTAGTGAAAAGTAAGTTATGACACGTACCCCGAGGTAATTCCACTCTTGCGGTCCGAGCATGTTTTTGATCCTTATTTGTTTCTTGATATTCATGTTCTTAACGTAGTCAAGTTATGGTCTTTATGTTTTTCACATGAATGGATTTCAAAGATTGCATGAAAGTTGTTTTCAAAAAGAGTTTGTTTCTTAAATGATTCCGAAACTACGAACGTCCGTAACTTTCGGGCAGTAGTTGGCTCGGATCGCTTCGATTTGTTCGTAGAAAGTACTCCAAGAATAGTGTTCGTAACCTTCCGAGGCGGACTCGGATTGGTTTGGCATATGACCACGATCCCTATGGTTTTGCTAATACGTTATGATATATGCTATGTTTCCGAATAACGTCCGAAACATATTTGATATAACTATTGTTATATCCGGCATTTTTGCGTATTCAAAAATTTGGAAGTAACCTTGACCTATAAGGAATGAGGTCATGTTTGGATTTTTCTTAAGTGTATGCATGTCGGTTATGGAAATTCGGATGCTAGGAATGTGGAGAGAGGCCTAAGGGCAAAGTTGGAATTTTGAAAATTTGTTTCGGAAATTGCAAAATATGATTCTTAAAGGAATTGGGCTTAACAAATTAAAAGGAAAATGAGGCCCAAATGTGGAGGGTGGTCAAGCCAAGAATAAGGCCCAAATCCACCCCAATTAAGAAATTTTCCATGTGCCTATCATGTGACCACTAAGGGGATAAATATAAGTGTCTTCCTCTCTAGAATTTTCAAGAGAAATCAAAATAAATCAAGAAAAATTGAGAGGGGAAGAGCAAGAGGGAACCGGCCAAGGAGAAAGAAAGAAAAGAAAGAAAGAAAAAATTCTTGAGCCAAATCCTTAGTTCAAAAAATTTATTTCAGAATTATTACTAAGTGCAAGAGCCCCTACAAAGTGACATAATTATTTTGGCAAGAGTAGTTTTTGTGGCAAGTGAAGAACTTGAAGAAAAGGTAAGAAACAATTCATTTTCTTATGTTATGAGTTTGCTTTTATGTTGTGGCATGGGAAATGAGTAGAGTTTATGAAAATATGGAAGTTGGTGAAGTGTGTGTGTGTGTTGGGACCGTGTGCGTATGCATGGTTGTGTATAAAGAAATGTTGAATTTTATGTTATATTTTTAGTTGTGGTTATGATGTAGTTCATGTTAAGCTTGAAAGTAAAATGAATTTGATTGAGTTGGAAAAATATAGAGGTTGCCGTGGATATGGAGGAATTGGGAATAATGATGAATTGTTTTGTTTAATATGTTAGATGTGTTGTTATGATTCTTATAATCTAAATGAAGGAAAAATGATGAAAGTTTGCATTGATTTGGAAGTGTTGAAGAATTATGGCCTTATGTTGGAAAGTTGGTATACTTTGTATACTTTGTATATATATGTAAAAATATTATGAAACGTTTCTTCCGAATAGAATTGTAATAATGATCTTGGTTAATATGTTGAGGTTGAATTGGAAATATGAACTTCGAAAACTAAGTTGGGTGACATTATGTTGGAAAGATGACCAAATAGGTCATATTGCGTTTATTGTGCTTGTTGGTGTTGTTGTTGGCTAGTTGTTGGTTATTAGCCGAGCTAAGTCTCGGGTGTTATATTTATAGGGGAATCAGCCATTTCGGTAGCCGAGTATAACCCCAATTGAAATGTTAACTTGCATGAATAGTAATTGGTAAGAATGACCATTTGCGCTTTTGGACTAAGCTGGATTGAGATTTGACAAGCGTGAGACGCAATCAGATATGTAAAGCTCCCGCTCTTTCTTTGGCATGTCTTAGTATGTTAGGTTGATACTTCCAACCACAAGTAGTTCGCTCATAAATCCGATCTTTAAGTTGGCTACTATTCATTCAATTCAATTGAAGCCTTATGACTCTATTTTGGCTAGAAAGCAATCAACCGTCCGAAACCTATGTAAGGCGACCGGTTTACTTTGAAATCTTTATGTACAATCTCATAGACCCTAAACGTCCACGAATTATGATCGCCACCGACTTGACCCGAGGTGGGCCCGCTAACCAGGGTATGCCTTAATTGTCTTACTAGAGCCTCCGTTTGAATAAACGGTAAAGAGAGTCTTCGATTTTGAAATTGTCCTCAGAAATGTTGTCTGAACCCTATGGAATGCTAGGCTATGTTTGGAACCATACGTACCATCTTGGAATCATTTTGTGAAATAAACTTTTCCTAATAAGTAAC
>NW_026722362.1:0-7594 GCF_029784015.1 Lycium ferocissimum | reverse complement strand
GAAACATAACCCCTCCTAATTGGATTTCAACAAAGAATCTAAGTAATTTGAATTGAAGAAGATACTCAATTTGAATGCACAAACGAGAAATCTAGATGAATTCAATGGATAAGCAATTCAATTCACAACTCGAAATCACACTTGAAGAATAACCAAACAAATTATACTAAAATTCTCTCAATTTGAGTTTATCATCAAATGCAAAGCTAAGTCTTCCAAATGGATGAAAACAACTATTTATACTAAAGCCTATTACACGAAAAGGCCCTAAAGTGGCACTTTTGCAAAAATACCCACACGGGTCTTCAATTGCATCCAAAGTCTCATAACCCTGCAATTATGACCTCCAATTGTCATTCTAACCTCATAACTTGCAAGTATGACCTCCAATTGCAATCTTAGCCCCATACTTGAACTTTTAGCCATTTTACATCTAGCCACTTTGCAACGCATAGCCTCTTTGCAACTCTTCCAATGCCAAGCTATCTTCCAAACATCATTTTCCTCTTACGTGGGTCCATGTGTTGTCTCCAATGTCCTCTTCCATGCCCTTGAGCCATTAGCATCAATCATGCTCCCAGGGGATCATATCATATTTTCATTATTAGATTATGTTAATTAAGAAAACTCTGGCGAGAGATTTATTTTTTTTAGATTAATATAGATTGTTTGGTTGGTTAACCAAGTGTTTCTTCCTAGTTGTAAAGTGAATTGCTTATTTCCATCGAATTCAATGTTGCTCATTTATGGATTCATTCGAGTCGCTTGTTGATTCGAATTGCTTAGGTTCTAGGGTTTGTAACTGATTGAAGGTTAGGGTTTGATATACCCTTTCTTGTCCATAGATTTCTCGTCAGGTCATGTATCTATCTATCTACCTCTTCCATTTCTATTCTTCATCCACCCTTTATTTTGATTTTCTTGTTCTTTTGTTTTTTTCTAGAGTTTCCTAGTAGAGTTGTATCACGCCTTATGTTTTAGAGTCCTTGTACAATGATTTTTGCACTTTTATCTTATTATGGCATGACTAGGACAACATGGTTATTTTTATTGTTGATGGTCTATAATTGATTTAATGAATGAGAAATTGGTTAAGGGGATGGTTCACCGACCAGGGGGTTGTCGTAGGTGCCATCACGACGGGTTAGGTCGCGACATGGTCGCCCGAGTTAAGTTAGTCAACAAGGCTAAAATAGAGAAAATCCCTATACAAATTCCCGTAATAACATGCCAACCCCCGAAACTCGAACCTCTATAGGAGTGGTAGGTCTACTCCAACTTTTCATGGTCTCTATCTTCCGAATACTATCAACACTCATGCCCTCATCTGACACTATATGGCCGACAAATGCCGTAATTCAACTAGAATTCACACTTAGATAATTTTGCATAAAGCTTGCGATCATAGAGTGTCCGTAATACCTCTCTCGAGATGACATGCATGCTCTTCTTTATCCGAAAATATACTAAAATATCATCAATGATTACAATCATGAATAGGTCAAGAAATGTCTTAGAGACCATAATCATCGGGCCCACAAAAGTTGTCAGTCGAAAGCTATCTTTAGAATATCATTCTCTCTAAATTTCACCGGTGATAACCCGACCTAAAATTGAGGAGGAAATGTATTCATCTAGGACTGATCAAACGTATCATCAATTCTAGTGGAGTGGATACATGTTCTTTATAGTAACATTGCTTGCCTATCCATAATCTATGCACATTCTCGTAAAGCCATCTTTCTTTCAAACAAACATTTGTGTTGAAACCAATTTAGGTTGCCATTTAGGATGCATTGTAAAGAATCGATTCTTATTTATAAGAGAATTACCTATTTAGAAGACACTAGATAAAGGATATACAAGCACCCGACTACCACCGATCGAGCACCCCTAAACTACTCCCACCGTACTAAACAACTTCGTGGCCCACTTTGACCGATATTCCACCGGTACCATTCACGGTAGCATTTATACAATAGGATCTTATCTCGCGAATCCCACAAAACATGCATATGGATATGTATTGTAAGCATACAAGCGTAGGTGATGACAACGTACCAACTTGGTCACCGTATACACTCGCTCACAAAATTAAGGGACATTGGAAGCACGGCGACCCCCACTATATATATACACCGCTCTGGCGTACCTCATGGCATATGGACTACAAAAAGGACAGACAAGGCCCCGGCCATACCCATATATCTATTTATCAAACAAAGATACCAAAAGGGTCAGCCCATCAATGGAGCGCACTAACCGCGCCGAGAGGGAGATCCTATTGACCGTTTAGTCAAGGTTACCCGATCCCATGTACGAACGCAAAGATCACAAGGACGTCGTTATCGTAACAGTAGACCGAGGTATGTAAGGCACAGATGATAACATAATAAGGAAATATAGAAGACATAAGAGAAAAGTATAATCAGAATCGCTTTCTTTGCGGCGGAATCATGCATGCTCACTTTTACCTTTAAAAACATATCACACACATACATACATAAATTGCCCGAATCAAATAACATCATTAGCCCACGTCCGCCCCCGTGTTCAGGGTAATCATCTCACCCTCCCACTAGTGGTGCCGTTTGTGCCATATAGATACAATGTACAAGCCGTCCACCTTAGCGTGCCGACCAACTATCTAGACACGTGTAATCATCATCATATACCTAACATGAAGCATCCATAGGGAGCTCAAGTAAAAACAATAACTCCCCCATCGGAGTGACGAAAGTCGGTAACCTCCGATTCTATTATGGAACATCATGATCGTCATGTCTCACCAAGGAACTAGCACTATGAGGAGACTATCAATAATGACAACATCAAGGGAAAACATGTAACAACATCATAAATCTCATAAAGCGTCAATTCATAAACATTGGAATCTTTAGAAATAGAGTCATCATCATCATCATTATTATCATAAAACACATCTCATCTCTATCTCATACGGAGCTCTTAATAATCTTGAGCCAACTCGTGGGACGTAAGAAGTGTCATGGAAATATAAGGAAAACAATAATATAAGAATCATGCCTTTGAAGGAAAGGACTAGCCTTAACATACATGTTCACCCTCCAATTATCTACACTTATTTTCGAGCTCGCAAGTCTACATTTAAGAGGATTCACGCTTTCATTAGACTCATTGTAGTATACTTGTGCTAAGCTTTCAAGTCAAACTGTTCTATATCCTGCCGAAAATCGGGCAGTGTCTCCCATGTTTATATGCCTAGCCCGAATTCTCAGTTCAACGACCAACAACAACAACAACAATACCAACATCAACCATAACATCATTGATACCAAAATACTCCATAAGATATCTCATGTTTTTTATCCAATTTCTCCACCGACAAATTAACTAGACGCTCATTTATTCGTTCTACCTTCGAAAATAAACCTAAAACAACGATAATAAAGAAAGATTCATACCTTATTTTGTCAAAACGATAATATCTTCAAGATTCCACCTTGAATCCAAGACAAATCCAGTAAAATAATACTATAATCACAACTATGCGCTCCCCGAGCCTCGATTAAGCAAAATCACTTCAATCCCTTAACTTTTTTACAAATTCCACTCTATGTTTGCTAAGCTTTAAGGACTGATTTTTGGTGGAAAAATGGGGTTTTCCCCCTTTATAAGGTCCAAATTCCGGGTCGGTGGGGTCACCGTAGCAGGTGTCGGTTACCGTAGCGTATATCAGAAAGGCCGCGTTTCCGTTTCCGTCGGTAAAAGTTGTAACGTCCATAATTCTCTACCCGATGTCCTATCGATGAGCTGTTTGTCTGTGTTTGAAACTAGACTCGACGAAATTCATTTTAGGCTTTTTGTTTCACTTCATATGCTAAGAGATATTTTCTTCCTTCAATTTGACCAAAATTTTCACACGAAATTTTATCCATCCTTTCTCCAAAGCCGTACTACTCCATTTCTTCCACTCATTTCCTTATAAACCTTCCGATACCTTATATACATCCTTCAATCATTAAATGTACTTAATAATGCTTGCTCCTTATATTCCAAAGTGGTTTTACTTAACCATAACTCAACGTACTTATGTTTCAAATTTGATAAGTGCTTCTTCGAAGATACTGTAACATCCTCCCCCCTTGAAAACATTCATCCTTAAAAGTTGTACCGTGTCGATCCTCAATATCCTCATTGAATTTTAGGTTCGATTACCGTATACTTACCATAATTTGGTCACAACTTTGGTCCTCGTTCTTCTTAGCTCTTCATCAAATTCATTCGTGAGTCGTAGCGCCTTCAATCCTCATAATCACAAGTCAACTAGTATTCCGTTCTTAGCTCGTCTTCATTCCCGTGGTTTAACTCACACCACACGCTACCGCCGTCCTCGCGAGCGTCCTTCCTCTTCGTTCCTCATTTCTTTATTAACGGATAACTTCTCGCTCGAATACAACACTTTTCGTGACTCCTCCCGATACTATCTTGGCTATCCCTACTTGTACTTGTTGAGCTTAGATACGTGCTATATTATCCCCTCGAATTCATCGGCCAAGCTCTCCGATTCATCGTAAATTCTCTTATACTAACGTCCCGCTACTTTTACTCAAAATGTGTACTTCTCATACCGATAAATTCTTACTCTTAACGGTTATATTTTTTCAACCATCCGTCCTAATTCTTTTACACATCAAATTATAACCATATCCTCAATACACCCTTAAATACGTACATTCCTAATGTTCCATCGCCATCTTTATTATGCTTCGTAGTGATTATATATATCGATGAACCAATAATCATAGTTCGAATTGTCATAGCTCACAATATCTTCGAGTTCTTGTCAAAACTTCCTTTTAATCTTTTGCCTTAAATCTTGCACTATAACTTATAATTATAAAGTTAGGCAATTCTCACTTACCACAAACCTTCTTTTCCAACATCGGTATGGCATATTTACCCTTGACTTCCTTATTCCAAGATCACTTAGTCATCGTCATTCCTTGTTGGCATGTGTCCATTCTCATACATAAGCTTACGTCGATGGTTCATATAATTCTATAATACATACCCTTGTGCTCAAAAGATGGTTAAAGTGACCCATGATAGACTTTCAAATTTCTACATGATGTCGTCTTTCTATCGCACCACCTCTCTTTGGAGATCGCCACACCGCTTTATCGTTACCTCCTTTTGTTAAGATTCTCATATTTTTCCTTTAATATTAAGATTTTCTTTTCGGCTCTAACCCCAAAGTGTCCTTTGTACTCATCATCCATTTCGTCATTCTCTTTGTAGTTAGCTTAATTTTTTTTTTACTCTCTTTATTACTCTTTGGGATTCGTCGTTGCCTATTTAGGTGCGGCACAACTTTCCGGTCTAGAAATATCATATATCACGCCCGCACGAAGTATTCTCTTGATCCATTTTAATTCCTTTTCACACCGCTTTGTGGTATGCTTATCTTTAATTCGTTTCTCGCTCCTCTTAATGCATTCTTGATATGCCACTAAGTCCCAAATTTTGGCCTCTTTAAGCTAACATTTTTCTTTCTTTTGAATTTGACAATGTCATACCTCATTTCCAGACTTAGATCCTTCTCCCCCTTTTGTGTAGCCCTCCTATACACTAGTAACTCCCGAGTATCAATAGTCATCGCCAACCCTAACGATCCTCCATCTCTTTTGGTCTCTTATAATACGTAATTCTCTCATCGTATAGCTTGACTTATTTTCCTTTCTCGCTAATAGAGGGCTTTGTGTTTAAACGAAGTGCTTATGCATTACGATCCATTCTCGTCGCCTTTTTTATGGCCCTTCTACTTCTACTTTTACGACTGAACATTTCCCAAATCAACGGGTTAATGGGGACATTGGAATCCATCAAAACATTCTACGGAGCGTTTGGTCACACTTTGCTCTTTTTATCCCTCGTCTTCCTCCACAACTATTATCACTGAAATTCTTCTTACTCGAAGTTTCCGCTCACTTTACGTCTACAATATATCATTGAGAATTAATATGCTACCCTTTTCCATTTCCACTATCAATCCTTTTTATTCACTTAGCTCACTTATCCGAAATTTTCCTTGATTACTTATTTGCATCCCACCTACGATTGTAGTTCTTCCAAAGTGTTCGCCACTTCTGTTCGTGTCGTGAAATTCTTGCAAATATACTCTCTTCTTTCTTATCCTTCCCCGCCAAGGCTGGTCCATACTCATGAATATTTCCCATACATCCTTCTATTTCCTTTATAATTGAATCTCTCGTATTCCTTATCCTTATCCCATGTCATTGATGTAATACCTCCGGTTAGCTTTGTTAGTTCATTATCCTCTCGCTTGTCCTTGGTGATTGCTCAATTTTTCTTATCTTCCTTCTCTCTTCTCCTTTTGACCAACCCATTATACCTTTCATACTTTAATTCTCAAACCTTCCTTGAGTTTCTTCCTCCCCAAGCACCCTTCTCCACTTGTTATTTTATAGTATCGACCCTGAAGTTCATGAAATATTCCTTTAAACGTGCAAATTCGTTCTATTCTTAAATCATCTTTTAGGAAAGCTTCTCCGTTTTCGAGGCAACCATGTCAGTATGACTACACATTTATCCCTTTATATACCTCTCGAGAGCTGGAAATCTCTTAGTGTCATTGCAAGGCCTGATCATTCTCTCTCTTACTTCACATCCCTATTTGTGGTTACTATCCTTTGGTCCTACTTATCGAAGTCTGTTCTCTGACCCCACACAGTCATCCTTTGTTCCTTATACTTTTTCCTTTGCTCTAGACATTCTAATCTTCTACTTCCTATATACTCACTTTCTTCCTTTCCCCCGATGTTATCGCATTAAGGCTTTCCAACTCTAATATGTAGTGAAAATAACATCAACTTACCTTGTAACATTTGTCACTTGAACTTTACTACACCCCGTTCCGATTAATGCCTTTCGCATATAGCAACGTCGGTTGCCGGGACACACATACCGTTGGCGTTGTGCACATATGGGATGTCATACACATACATATATATGTTTACTAACACCTCGCTTACAAAGTATTTCTAAATACTATTCGAACTCATCCTAGTTCTAGTAGCCGTGACTTTCTTTCTTGTTCGCCGCCCAGTCCGCCTCCGTCACGACCCAACCCCGTAGGCCATGACTAAGGTTCGAGCTGGACACTCGTATACACTTGTTATCTATAGTCATACACTACTAGCATGAACGAACCGATATAAGTATAAGGGCAAACGTATGCAAGTCGAAGCCTACCTATCTCCCCGAAGACTTATACCCTTTAACAAATATACCGCGCAAAAGCCGCAAAGTCATGCCATATATACATATAGGAACGTCCCAACAAAACACAAGCCGAGAAGGCTACCTTCATACACACCGCCATGGTAAACATATATAGCTACGCAAGCCGACAAGGTCGCGCCACTACAAATGGGTACGCCCAAACACAAGTCATAACCATATAACAAAACAACAACCACACATAGACCCACACTTGTGACCACAAACACTTAAGAGTGACAACAACATCATATGACGGGACAGGCCCCGTCGTACCCCTCGAGCGATAACATATGTACATATCAAAAAAAGG
>NW_026722361.1:0-7937 GCF_029784015.1 Lycium ferocissimum | reverse complement strand
CATCCAAATACATGTAAATCAGCCCAACCACACGGCCACAACATGCTCAAAACAGTCCATAACACAACAACTACAACACAATACTTTATGACCTTTCCTCCATAACTATTTTCACTTTTAAAACTTGCTAAATCTTCAAATCAACTTAACATAAGGGATAGGGTGAAGAACATACCCTATACTTAAAGAAACGCAGCCACACCAACTTTCTTTAACACCAAACTTTCCACAACATCAAGTCAAAGCAAGAACAATCACCTTTCATAGACTAGTTTAGTGTAATCTTGTTAAATTTTTGATTTAATGGACTATAAATGTTTGGGGGTTGTGTTGGGAAGTTTCTAGGACTATTGAGAATGTAAAATGCTGAAAAAATGGAGTTAATGGGGGTATTTATACCCCTCCTAAGTCGGTTCCACCGACCTTCTCAAGTGGGACCCGCAGAAGCTATTTGGTAGCTTGGAATCTTTTTCTTAAAATGGCCATAACTCTTGATCCCGATATTGTATGAGGTCCCACGACCTATGGTTGGAAATCTCTTTAAATTATCTACAACTTTCTTTTTTGGTGTGTTTCCAAATTTCAAACTTATAATAGCATTTTGGCCCCTTCAAGTCAAATCATCCGAAAACGCATCCTAAAATCATCCTTTCGGAGGGCTTATGCCCATATTTGGCTTAAGGGTCCTTCTTATGACTTGCTCGACTTCCCATGTACTACTCATATTACTTTTCGTATGTCCTTTATAAAACTCCGACATGTGGACCCCACCTTAGCTTACGGTTACGAGGGCTTTTGCTTTTTCTCAAAACTCGTCATGTTCCAAAAGATATCCTCCCTCCAAGTCGGTCCATCAACCCTAGTTTTCGAAATTCCCCTACTTTCCAATCCTCTCGTGGCTTATTACCTAAACTAAATCTTCATGATCGTAAATTAAACGCATGCAACCATACATGCCCTTGAAAGTAACTCCAAAATCCACACTTGGGGCAACCGACACTTACGAATTTCAATGTATTGAACTACGGGGTGTAATATATATATATATATATATATATATATATATATATATATATATATATATATATATATATATATATATATACTACTTGGGCATTGCGGAGGTCCCGCCCGTCTTCGGGATTCTCCGTACTCTATATAGAGGCTCGTAAACTGATGTATGTAGCTAGAAGTCCCATATCGTTATCAATTCATATTGTTGTATTATATTTTGGCAGCCTTGTTGGCTTTTTTTTATGGGCATAGTTATTAATGATTATATAGAGATGTGCCATTATCCTGTGATATATGCCCTTACAGAGTATGACGCCCGTGAGCTAGCTTTGTGGCCCACCTAGAAATAAGTATGAGGCATATGTTCAGTGGTGCTCAGCACGTTAGCTCCGAGTACCCGCCGTGGCCCTCCGGTTGGGGTCGTGACACTGACTACCTGACACACCCTTGGGATCTGGATAATTCTCACGCAGGGAGTTCAGTGTAGCAACCTGAATCATCTCCGCCTCCTCATGACGCAGCCTTTTCTTTCTCTCCCTCGGATTCTCAACTACCTGATCTACGGCATCTAGCGGCTATTTTGTTCGGGTCTTCTCTATCTCTTCTTCTTCCTCCTCAGAGTCGGGCAGGTTCTCAATAGAGATCTCAATATCCTAGTTGGCTTGTGGTGCCAGAAAAGGTTCCTCTACTCGGTCTTGCGCCTTCAGTGCTTCAAACTCAACCTTCAACTTTGCTAACTCTGCACCCAGTGATGCTGAGCCACCTCGGGTACTGTCTGCTCAAAAGCAGCCAGTCTTATCTCAAACCCATCTGATCAATTCTGGAAGACCTTGTGAGACTGTTCATATTCCTCTCGAATGTTTTGTTGATTTGCCTGGCTATCTAGGGCTTAAGATGGTCCATGATTATCCCGATTTGCTTTTCAGCCTTTAATGTTTTGAAGGCTATTTCTCGGTAATTCGCTCTGGAGAACGTCAATAGATCAACCCCAAACTGCGCTGGTGGTGGTGGAACAGATGAAGTTGTAGCACTCGCAGAATTAGCGGGCGCAGTAGCAGGTTATGGTGGTGGTATAGCGAGATGGCAACAACAACAACGACAAGACGGTTAGTGGTCAATAGGCATAAGTTGTAGCATCAGTACTACTAGCTTTAGGAACAGCAGGACCGATAGTAGCATCTCCCGTGGACCCAAAATTTGACTCGTGCTAAGTCTCATCATCTCCATTGGGTGGCGCCACAAATATCTCTGTCGCACCCTCATTCTTACCCTTTCGCCAATCCCCAAACTGAGTGTCCTTAGTGCAATGGTCCCGGTCTGGAATGTGAACGACCTTGGCTCTTCTACACAACTCCATGATAAGACATGGGAATGCCAACGAGGTCTGAGACTGGGGTGCTCTCTGTCAAATGTCATCAGCTATCAGTCGCCCCATATTTACCGGATACTGACTCATCATTGAGGCAAGAGCTATCGCCTGGGCAACTGTTATAGTGTTGTCATTCTGAGTCACAAGTAGTCTATATCTCATCAGGTGCCACCAGAATCTGGCCTACCTATTGAGTGTATCCTTGACTATCTTCGAATTGGGACTACGCACCCATTCTACCTCTGGATTGGCAAGTACTAAAGCTACCTATCTAATCACCGTCCTATGATTTCAGCGCTCTAATTTATCTAAGTACTCTTTCTCATTTTCTGGCCCCCAAATATCATCCCCGAAATAGATTTTGTTGATAGTAGTGACAAAGATATCCTCTTTTACATTCCTCACTTTGATTTCATCAAGCATCGGGAGTTGAGGATTCATTTGGCTGGGCTTCTTCATTTTCAACAACTCAGCCCCGTAGCTAGCATAGAATTCCCACACAATGACCGGGCAATACTCTCCCGGAGGCTCAACGAACACCCCTGGCCTGTAGAATCGGAGGGTCTCGGCAGTGTTGGGATAATCCTCGAGACCCTCAAACATGAGTCGCTGCGCTTCCCATATACTCCTCTTCAGCTTCCCTCCTTGCTTGGTGAGAGAAATACCATCCTCATATAGATTTTTGGACCCTTCAACCCTGAACCGCAATGCGTCCTTCGGCAGTGTTTTACTCCTCAAAACCAACCTGCTCTTGCCTTGAATTGACTTCGGGGAACACTCAGAATTTAGAGCTAGGGTATCTGTGGGCTCAGATGAGCCGCTCTCATTTGTACCTCCCTCACTCACCGAGGGCTCTCCTGACGCAGACCCGCTGCCCGCAGCCTCTGCACTCTCAGACCCAGCTTCCTCGGACTCTCCTTCTCCCTCTTTGGAGTGTGCAGAGGTGGAAGGAGTCATGGTTTCAGGTGAAGGTTTTGTAGCCCCCTAACCTTCTTTGTCTGTATGACCTTATCATCGGAGGTCTCATCTCTCAAGCGATGATATATCACTAGTTCGTTTTGGGCTCGGCCTCGGCCCCTACCAGCTCGAGGCCCAACACCCCTTCTGGCACCATATTTTTGGACTATGTCTGCAAAAGATCTTTTGTTAGTAACGGGTATTAGAAATTAAAGTTAAAAAAAAATAGAAAATCTTTTTGGATTTTTTTTGGTGGTCGTATAAGTTTTTCACGGACTTTATAAAATTATACGGTCCGTATCCAATCATGACTATGTGCGACAAAACCAATAGAGGTTCTATCTCAAAATACGAGCCACTTTCACGGACCATATAAAATTATACGGTCCGTAAAGAAGCAAATACTTATAAGATAGAACCTATGTCATAGAGCGACCTTTATATGACCTAAAATATGGTCCGTACAATTTTGTACGATCCATATTTTAGGTTATATTCTTAAATGACCACAATTTCTAACTTTTTGTACAATTTTTGCTTTGGTATCAATTCAACGATCACACACTTGTATGTCTCATGGTTTCAATTTCTACGGGGGTTAGGTTATTCAAGCTTCACCTAATTTTCACTCTTGACAGTTCATTAGTATTCAATTTGAGGAATTTTGGCGGTCATAACAACATCAAAATCCAAAATTTAACCGGTCAATTAAAATGCCCTCTAACCAATTAGGATTTTGATATCTCAACTCCATGAATTTAAAAAAGCTCATTATACTCATCCCCATTTAGAAAGATCAAAAACCATGGAAATTGTAACGACCCGATCGGTCGTTATTGCATTTTCGACCTTTTTAACCCTCTCTCAAGCCCTGCTAGCTCATATTTGACCTACGAGGACTATTGGCATGCTTCCCAATGTCACTGGACTCAAATTGAATGAGTTTTTATCAGATTTGTTATAAAAGCGAAAAAGGTTTGACCCAGAGTTGACTTTTGGTTAAACAGACCTTGATCGGAGATTCATCGATTCTGAGAGCTGTGTGCATGGTTGGTTTGGTTCCCGAGGTACTTGGGTGCATTTTGAGACTTGGGTTGGAAAGTTAGTTCAGAGGTTTTGGGGGTTGACTCGATCAACGGGGCTCCCGATGGAAATTTTGAGACCACGAGCACGTTCGTAGCGCATTTTTATGGGGCTTAGCATATATGGTACGTGAGCAGATATTTTCGAGTGTTAGTCAAGATTTCGGGGGGAGTCTATGAAGGTCGGGGGGATTTTCTGGTGTACCTTCTAATGCCCGCCTCAGCGGCACCAGCACCGCTGAAGCGGTACTGCCGAAGTGGTAGGTGGACCGCAAAAGCGATCTGGGCATTTAGTGAGGGACCGTCGAAGCGGTGCCCTAGTACGCTAACGCGCTGCCGCAGAAGCCGTCTTAATGACCGCATAAGAGGTGAACGGACAGTGACTGGGGTATTTAAAGATATAAAACCCCAAGTCCTTTAATTCATTTATTATTCTAAAAGTTGTTCATCTTTGGAATTTTCTAGAGGTTTCTTGGGGCAAACTCTTAGAGGTAAACTCATCTATCATCTCTTCCTAATCTTGATTTATTATCTCACCTAGTTATCATTAATCCATGCTAGAATCTTCCTAAAGTTATGAGAGCTAAGTGGGTTTTGAGTTATCTTCCTCTAATGAACTTGTGAGTATAAAACCTTGTTTTGTTAATGAATCTAGCATGGGTTAGCATGGAATTGATGGGTAATGACTATAGTACCTTGAATCTTCCATTTCTAAGGCATAATTTGTGAATTAGAGGCTATGGTTTATACTCAAATTTGGGGGTTTTCTATATAATCCGAATTTTGATTAATTGTTAGCTAAATTAGTTGATTATTGATGGGAATTGAACATCTAGAACACTAATTCCATGATGAGAGCCTTAGATAATTATTTTTACTTTATTAGTTATGAACCCTAGCTTATGGGTTGGAATTTGGGGATTTAATTAAGTTTATTAACTGCCTTCTTCTTTTTTATAATTTCGCATTCGAATATGGTAGACTTTGATTATCTTGAGTGTTGACGTAAAGGAAAGGCGCAAGTTTGACTTGAGATTGCTGCTAGGCCTGCCAGGTAGGTTACAGTTTACCCCTGTGGTGAGACTTCAACTAGCGAAGCGTATATTTAGATGATATTGTTGGAGATTTCATGTGAACCTTCGTCTATGAAGTTGGGTTAGATATTGCCTTAGGGTTTGGTATTGCTTGTGACTTGTTTGTTCGGGCTTGCGGCCTGTAGACTCCATAGGATCTTGTTTGGCACGTTGTGTATAAATTGGTAGATTGTTGTGAATTGGGAGTCAATTGGAGGGATGAAATTACTTGATATTGATTCTGGTACTCAGTGTACGCCAGTCTAGTAAACTCGAGATATTTAGCTCTTATTGTCATGGGAATTTTGAGATTAATGATTATTACTGTATGGATCAACCGTTGATTGATTGTGGGGCATGCTACCTCATTGTGTTGATTTACTTATTGTGTAATTTACTTGTTGGCTCGTTGCCAAGTTGAGATAGATATTGGTACTTAGTGTATGCCTCGTTATTAATATAGCCAGTTTGGGATAGTTGACTCTTATTGTTATGGAAATTAGAGATTCATTATGATTACTGTGTGGATCACTTGTTGATGAAATTGGTGCGCTGTGTGTGGCACAACTTGAACTTGATATTATTCATTGTTTGTTCTTGCATCGTTCCATATTCATTTCATATCATCTTATTATGTTGTGTAATTGACACTATTGATGGAAACGAGAAGGAACATTGATGATTATGGAATATGATAAGTCACCTTTGAGTTGTGTGCGGAGGAGCTGATTATGGAACATGATAAGTCACCTCTGAGCTGTGTGCGGAGAGGCTGATTGTGAAACGAGGTAAGTCACCTCTGAGCTGTGTGCGAAGGGCCTGATTTGGAACACCGATACTGACTGGTAATTGAGTCATGTGAGTTGTGTGCGGAGTGACGGTATTTGGACGTCGGGGGTCCCCCATGGGTTGTGCTACCGAGGCGTGGAGTTATTTCGCTTTCGAAGTACAAGAGTACGGGAGTTGCATTGCATTGCATTCATATCTCATATTGCATTGCTTGATTATGCTTTGTGTTTGCTTATGATTTGGATACTATGTTGGTCATATTCTTGGACTGTAATTGATATGGGCTGCTTGTTGATTGTCTTCATAGGGACTTAGTTTTAGGTTTACTTGGATATTTATTTCACTTGGAGCTAGTTGTTACATCAAGGCTTGATTACGTGAGTTGACTTCTTGGGAGAATGACTCGTAATCTATGGTTTGCTTGTTCTCTCTTACTTTATTGTCTTTATACATGTCAACTAGTCTTAGTCAACCTATGATGCCTACCAGTACCGTTGTTTTGTACTGACCTATGCTTGTTGCATTCTTTTATGGATGCAGAGTATTAGACAGGTTCCACTCTTTTCCCTCGTGGTTGATTGGTGAGGCTACCGTAGTCATTCCAGGTGAGCACGATGATGCCCATCGCCCGGATGTTCTCTCCTTTTACTTACTTGTCTTACTCTTTATTTCGAGACGCTTGTATTATGAGACTTTATCATCATTCGTACTTGTAGTATTTAGTTAGTGCTCTTGTATGGATTAGACCAGATCTATAGGGTTGCATTTAGTATTTCCGCACTTTATCTTATATGGATGATTTGAGACTTATTCTATATTTATTTCTTCCGTCTTTACTTAAATGGTTATATTGGGATAAGGGTTTACCTATCGTGGTGGGAATGATAGGTGCCCGCATGACCTAGTAAAATGGGTCGTGACAGGTTGGTATTAGAGCCTTAGATTACCCGGTCTATAATACAAGAGCGTGTCTAGTAGAGTTTCGTGGGTCGGTACGATGAGTTCCGTACTTACCTGCAAGAGGCTATAAGACATCTAGAAAACTTGACTTTCTTCCACTCTATCGTGCTATCTTATTCTAATTGGTATTTGGAACAATTGAATTGATATCTGACTCTTATCTCTTCTCCCTCACAGATGGTGAGGACTCGAGCTACGATAGCCCGAGATACAATTGGCACCAGAGGGCGAGCGACAGCCAGATGATGCGGTAGAGCTAGAAGTCGTGGGGCTGCCCCAGCCAGGTGTAGGGCTCCCACGGTAGGACAGTGGACTAGAGATCTCCGTCTCTAGAGCTTGAGGACCAGCAAGATCGAGACCAGGCCGCCGAGGATGATGTGGCCCCACCGCAGACACAACCCTAGACTACTTCTGATCAGACTTGCAAGATACTATGGCACTGGTTTTACTCATCTAGACCCCGGTCGGCCCGGGTTACCCTGGGGGCAAATTCACCAACCCCAGTTGGGCCCCGACCCTTGGGGAGACAACCGGAGCACACCTCCCGGGAACTATGGCCCCCTTTTACCCTCGGCCCAGGTGATGACTTGGCCCGGGGGAGGGGGGGAAGGCCGTGGCGATCGGGGTCTGTGGGGGAGGAAAGGCGTCGAGTTTTTCGGGGACTCCGCGGGGATGCTTTGAGTTCATCTTGGG
>NW_026722360.1:0-7755 GCF_029784015.1 Lycium ferocissimum | reverse complement strand
CGACTGAAGTTAAATTTAAGATATTTGATCCATTCACCTGTAAGACTCGAGAGTCTGAAAGATGGATACAAATCAAGGTCCCTGGTTTGCTTCAGTATGATGAAGGTTATAGTAGTGTTAATGTGGTGATCATAGCTAGTTTTCAGCTTTCTAGATAGTTTCTTTTCTTTGCAATTCTTTTGTAAATATTTTGCTGCAATAAATTCCCACCATTTTAGGTGGTTTTGTTTTAAAAAAAAATAGAAAGGAAGAGTTATCAAATGTTGTGAGTTGGTCCGGTTTGGAGTGAGCTTCCTTTAACCGAGCCAAAGTACTTGAAGAAATAAATATGATCTTTTGCTGATTACTATTTGTTGAATAGTGAGAATCTAGCCTAAAAAAAGGAAGGGATAGCCCTCTATTTATAGATAACAATAAATGGGCCTTAGTACAATGCTAAAAAGTCTTTCTAGTAAAACCCTAAAATGGATAAAGAAATTTGTCCGTACGACCGGCCAAGGTAATATTGTCAGCACAAGTGGCGGAACGGTTGGGTGACGCGTGGCCTGCTCTATAACAGATTTTTTGGACCCATGTAGAGCATGCTATTTAGGCTCGAATTTACCATGTCCGGTGAAATACCCTAGGTGTTGAAGCAGAGTTGATCATGTTCGTGACCCCTCGATTCTACCCTTTACTGTGGTTTCCCTCGGATACAAGTCTATCTGATTTTTACCATATACAATAGTCATATTCCTTATCATTAAAAGTAATTTGGGTATCCAGTTATTACTTCAAACCCGCGTTACTAATTTTTTTTCTTGCCTCATTTGTAGAAAGGCATTTGTAATAATTTATAATTATCTTCTATTAGGTATATTGATTTGAGATTTACACCCCTGCAGTGACTTAAGTTATAATCCTCACCTTTGTTAGCCTATCTTTTTTAACTTATTGCTTTCATTTCAATTACTTTAAAGAGTTTATGACAAATGTCATTTATTCACTCTGTGTTCAAAGGAGAGAGCAAGCACATTTAAAATTTATATAAAATAGGACTTTGTTTAATCATCAGCATGTCGTTTTAAACTAGCTTACAACTTAGTCTTAATACTCCTTTTTGAAGCAGATAGTACCAATAGGCTATTTCATTCCTTTGACTTTTGTTCTTTATTTTTCCTTTCAATTATGAACTATTACAAGTTAAAATCGTTATGTCTACATATGCGCTTTAAGAAATTTAGTACACATTTCAGTGACTATATTTCATAAATTGTAAGACCTTCTATCTCTTATAAGTTATAGATTTTATTAATTAAAGAACATTTTCGCCTATGGGTTTTTTGTTTTTTTTTTTAGAGAAATGGTTTTGTTGCCCACTTACAAAATATTTTTAGCTTTATGTCCTTTTATAAGAGATCTTAATTTTTACACATAAGAGATTAGAAAATTAACACATAATAGATATGAAAAGACTATTTTCTTCTATTCAAATTGTAGAAAGGGCAAGAGATCTCATTTACTTATTTTTTCTGGTGGAAAGTAAAATGTTTATTAGCTTAACTATGCAAAAAATGATATCAACTATCAAAATGACTATTTGAGTACTTTAACACGTAATGGTCTTGCCACTTATGTATATTGTCATATTCATTTCGTCATTTATGTTTCTCCTACTCTCTTGCTTTCTCTCTTTCTGGCCAATTTTAACAATCAGAGTGCCGACTATCAGAGTCGGATTGTATCTACCATAACATGTTGGATTATATTTGCAAGAACATATGATCTTACATAATCAATTTTATGCTGCATTTTCAAGAGAAATATCAATGTTTGACAACAAAAGTAGTCTAAGTACAGAGCAACTGAAGCAGATGAAAGAAACATACACACAAGGAATATCATCTATAAAGAAGTATTAGGTGAGATACGCTTTATTACATATTTTTACCTAATAAAATAAGATAAAATTAAAAATCACAAATATCTAATTAAACATTGATTGTTTATCTTCATTGGTTATTGCCCGATATCTAATCATCTTGACATTGACAAACAGGTAACTATCCGACAATCCACATAGATCATCCAAGAACACCTGTATTTTATTCTTTCAGGTATAATTATTTACTCACGATCCACATAGGTCATCCAAAAACACCTGTATTTTATTCTTTCAGGTATAATTATTTACTCACGATCCACATAGATCGTCAAAGAACACTTGTATTTTATTCTTTCAGGTATAATTATTTACTCAATGTTTTATTTTAATAATATTGATATTATTTTACATATATGTACTACATGACTCTATATTCACGTGCAACACACTGTCGAAAAACTAGTAGAAACAAAAAAATTGAGAAAATTGTGTTCTAATATTAGAGTTTTCATTTTTTTTATTTGATTTTGTTTTTTATCAGAACTAAATGCCGCATTCTGTCCCGCTCAATTAGACTATTAAGGACTAGATGGCAACAATTTTACGTACCAGATTAAGGCCCTTCGCTAATTAAAATGGTGAAATTGAGAAATAGGGACTAGAAATTAATATCATCCCTATAAGTAGACTTTTAAGGACGAGTTTTTCTACCCGTCGCTAAACGTTGGTGTTACACCTCCCGTTTTGTGACAAGGAGATTGTTGGCTTATTGGTGGTGTGTACCTTAGGTTCGGTAATCCACACCAGAGATTTGGACACGAGATATTTTACTTCGTATGTGCACAGGAGTATAAGTATGCATTCTTGACATTACGAAGGAATTAGAAGTGAAACGAATCGATTTGGAGCAGTTCAGGAAAACTGTTGAAACCAGTCAGCATCGATGGCCCAAGGGACGACGGTCGACATGTCGGTGAGCTGTCGTCTGGCACAGTCGAGGAGGTTCTATAATCAGAAATTTCAGGAGGCAGTTCGATAGGGCATGTCGACGGACCGTCGACACATCGACGACCGTCGACCCGCGAATCTTGAACTTTCCAGCCCTGGTTATAAATATAAGATCCCACATTTTTATTTCATTATTTTCCCAAAAACAGATCCCATATCTCTCTAAAACCCTCCCTCTATTTCTACAACAAATCTATACCAATAGACCAAGATCAAAAGCAAAGACTAAGAGATTCATGTACTAGGAAGCCTATTAGGGTTTGGGAAGAGTAAGAGTTTCTTTGGCATGCAAGTGGAGGATTTCATTCTAATGGAGTAGAGTCACTAAATGCTTATTCCCAAGTGATTAAGGTGAGTTTTATGTTTATTTCATATTATTGAGAGTATTGAGTGGTTGAAAGACTTCGATTATGAAAATGAGGAGAATATGGAGTGCAAATATGAAAATAATGATATTCTTGAATCACGACTTGACTTGAATCATAGTACATGATGTGTAATGAGTATAATCTTGCTATAAATAGTATTAAATATGTTGTAGAGGCATTATACGAGGACGGATATGATATGGTGCTATAGTTAGGGTTATAAAGGAATTTGATAGGGAATGTTGAGCATTTAATAATGTCTAGCTTCATGAAGTTGTTGAACAAGATATTGTGGGTGTTGTTATTGATGTTGGGAGTTGTTTTTCCTATGACATGACTTCCTTTATCTTTCCATGACCTTCTTACATTCTGAAAAATATTAGTCAATGTTTATAAAAAGCTTCTATGTCATGAGTATGATAATGATGATGATGAGTCTAAGCCTAGAGATCCTAAAGCTTATGATATGATATTTCCATGAAGCTAATGATCCCTATATGATTTCTTTGATGTTATTAATTATTGCTAGACCCACCTTATGATGCTAGTTCCTTCAAGGTAAGGTATGATGAATACGATTACACCGTGCCTAGATGGCCGGACATGTCACCGCGAAGGAGGACTGCATATGATTACACCGTGCCTAGATGGCCAGACATGTCACCACCAAGGCGGGCTGCATACGATTATGTCACGACCCCACCAGAGGCCGTGACGGGTACCCGATAATATCATACTGGCACCTCTTATCATGTATTCTATCCATACTAGTTAGTGGGCCATATGGACGATACAATCATATCTTACTCAACATAATCATCAATAGCATACTCGTGAACGAGTGTCGTAGGTTTTAACAAAAGATTATACAACCATAAGGGCGAGCAGTACTACGAAACATTTGACTGTACACATCTGTCTACCAGCCTCTAAATAAGATACATATATCCACAAGTCGGGGCCGGATTCCACCGTGTCCAAATATGTACACAGAAGTAGTACCGATAAACTGAAGCTCCGGAACAACTGGAGCGCTCCAAATATGCCGCTGGTGGAGCTCTTAGGGATCAGATGCGTCTACCTGTTTACCTGTGGGCATGAACGCAGCATCCACAAGAAGGGACGTCAGTACAAGCAATGTACTGAGTATGTAAGGCATGAGTAACAACATATGGAAGGATACAAAGCATGAATAGTAACAAGACAAAATATAGAACATATCATGAGATAAAGAGTAACCTGTACATCTGAGTGCCTTTTAGGCGGGTACTATGCATGCTTAGTGCTGCGGAACGTGCAGCCCGATCCATATATATATATATTATATTGCTGCGGAACGTGCAGCCCGATCCATATAATATATTGCTGCGGAACGTGCAGCCCGATCCATAACCACATATCCCGCGTCCGGGCATCCCGCGTCCGGGATGGTATCATGTCATATTATACCAACTGATCAGGTGGTTACGCGTATATAACACTGTCGCCCTTTTCCCATATTCCCCATATACATATATCATATTCATATATCATATTCATATATCATGTAAGTAGCATGCATGAGAGCCCAAAGAAAGTCATGTATCTATCGGAGTGACGTAAGGTTGGTAACCTCCGATTGTATTATGGAATAATCATGGTCGCTTTGTCTCACCTTGAAGGAACGATTATTATAAGGTGCGACTGTCAATGAAGAATAACTTCGCGAGGAAACATAAAATAGGATCATAAGGCATCAATTCATATACTTTGGAATCTTTAAAAATAATCATCATTCATGAATAAAATTGAGAAATCAAGAAATAGCTCAACATTCTCATATCGTCATTGAAATCAAAGACTTGGAACCTTTAATCATGGAATCATCATCATCATATTCATCGTAGGAAAATATTCTCATTTTTGACATCAGCGTTGTCATTGTAAAACATATCCATCGTTGTTGTCATGAAAGCTTACGGAGTCATAAACATCCGTTTTGGAAAGATAAAGACATTTTAGAACTCTTTTCAAAAATAGGTCGTTAGAACCAACAAAGGAAAGTCGCGGGGCCCACGGACGAGCGTCAACCCGATCCGGGCTCGCCTATGAAACTTAAAGATTATTACTCGTTATGAAATCCTCTACGATGGTTTCGAAGCGATCCCAGCCCATCTGTGAAAGTTACGGGCGTTCGTAGTTTCGGACTCGTTTAGGAACAAAATTCTTTTGGAAACAAAACTTTTGAAAACAACAAAGTTATGGAAGCATTTATGAAATCGTAATCTAAGAATCATGCCTTTGAAAGAAAGGGACGAGCCTTAACATACCTGCTCGACCTCCTATTGGCTACGTCTATCCGCCCGAGCTCACAAATCTACATTCGAGAGGATTCACACTAATGTTAGTCTTCGTATCACATACTTATCTCAAGTTCCAACTTAAACTATTTTATATTCTATCGAAAATCGGGCGATCTCCCCCATTTTAGGTGCCTAGCCCGAATTCTCAACTCATCAACCAACAACAACAACGACAATACCAATATCAATAATATCATTTCTCATATCAAAGTATTCCATAAAACAGCCCACACGCTGTTTTCCAATTTCCATAACTAGTCAATTCACTATTCAACCATTTAATCGTTTTGCCGAATTCATAAACTACACCAACAATCCGCATGCTAACAATCATCATTCTTATGAACATAAGAACCTATATTAACATCATATTACTTTCCAAAACTGTCACGACCCAACCCCGTAGGCCATGACTAGTGTCCGAGCTGGACACTCGTATACACTTGCTATCTATAGTCATACACTACTAGCATGAACGAGCTGTTATAAATATAAGGGTAAAACATATGCAAGTCGAAGCCGTTTCACCTCCCGAAGAGTTACGAACCTATAACGGTTAATATCGCACCAAAGCCGCAAGGCTGTCATATATATATATATATAGGGAACGTCCCAACAAAACATAAGCCGAGAAGGCTACCTTCATACACAGCTTCCATGATAAACATAAATAGCTACGTAAGCCGACAAGGCTGCCACTACAAATGGGTACGCCCCAGACACAAGTCATAACCATATAACAAAACAACAACCATACATAGACCCACACTTGTGACCACGTACCTCTAAGAGTGACAACGACATCATATGACGGGACAGGGCCCCGCCGTACCCTGAACAGCAACATATGTACATATCAAAAGGTTATACCACGAAACTATGCTCCGGAACAAAGGAGCACGCTGAAATAGCTGAGTAGATGTCCTAGGCTGGCGGATCCCCGAAACGAGCGTCTGCACCTGCGGGCATGAAACGCAGCCCCCCGAAGAAAGGGGGTCAGTACAGAATATGTACTGAGTATGTAAAGCATGAACATAGTAAATGGAATCATATCTGAGACAAGGTGAATAGGATTCAACGCAACAAACAGCGTTTCATAAAACTTGCCTTTGAACATATTTCATCTGTGTCGTTCTCATGTAATGTCACTATAGTATTTCATAATCAAAGCTGCATAATCATACTGTATGTAACATATATAACATGTCCCGGTCCTCTAGTGAGGAACTCGGTAATTAAAATCATAACATTATAAGCATAAGCATATACGTGTCCCGGCCCTTCAGTAAGGGACTCGGTAATAAGGAATGTACGCCCTCCCCGGCCTCCATCTCCAAATCATCATATCATCATCATCATCATATATATATATAACGTGTCCGGCCCTCTAGTGAGGGACTCGGTGAATAGTATAATAGTCACATGCGCACGAGAACATACCCCGGCCCGGACTCGGTGAAGGACATAGCGGTAAGCACGAGCAGAGTAATAAGCAACCACATATCTATGTAAAACATTTTTGAGACTCAATGAACAGTAACTAAATCAATTCTTGGACATTAGCATGTTACATTATATAAAAATCAAGCATACTTATGCAATTCCTTTTAAGAATAAGAACTCCTATGCATCACATACTAGTCCATCATGTAATAAATAACGAGATCATAGTTCCATTATATCAACATTTCCAATCATTACGGACGAATAACAATCACATGCCATACTAGCAGCTAGAGAGTGGAGTCACCCCGAGGTTCAGATTATATCTTACTTACGTCTAGGACATGCCAAAAGAAGGAAGGAATAGGCTTTGCGTACCTTTAGCGTTTAGTCGTATATAACTTGTACTTGCTGCCCAAAGTACCTTACCCTATAACGATATATCAAAACTACGATTAGGTTACGAGGGAATTCCGGACAGCCCACACATTACTCAAAACGATCGACCAACATACTATATACTCGCAGCTTCCAACTTCATCCAACCAACAACAAGACGTCTAACAACAATGTTCGTATAATCACAAGAAATCATATTGGCAACATCTTAACTCCTACAACAGCCCACAACAACTTGAGCTCCAAATTTTAACCATATAATATCCCTACTCCTATTTATAGAAATTACAACAATCAAATCAACATTCAAAACAAGTTAATTCCTTCTTTC
>NW_026722359.1:0-7259 GCF_029784015.1 Lycium ferocissimum | reverse complement strand
CCTTTTTCCCTACACGAAGACTTTGGGAACAGTTAAGATATATTGCGTTTCCCGGGGGGACTAGCGATAGGGCCTTTTTTTAAAAAAGATTTTGTTGGGAATGTTTTGAATCCATCCACATAAAGCTCGATCTAAAAAAAGCACCGTTTACCCGCGGAGGTACCGTTTATATCAAGCGGAGATCAACAAAGCAAATTATTAGACTGCTGCTACTTCTTCAAATCATGTCATATAATCGCTATTCATGAAGCAAGTAGAATGTGTGTCGAGATCGTGGATACATTTCATTAGAGAAAGATGTGGCTTGAATTGTGATACAAAATACCCACAGTATTATATGAAGATAATGTTGCATGCATAGCTCAATTGCGCGAGGTTTCATCAAAATGAGATAACGAAGCACATTTCACCAAAAGTTATTTTTCACAACACTCAGAAGTTAACGGTGGATATCACGCGCAAATAAACTGCCTTTAAGCGACAATCCTGCGTATTTGTTCACCAAATCTTTGCCAACTTCAACTCTTGAGAAGATGATATTCAAGATTGAGAAATGCGAAGACTCCGACATCCGAATCTTCGGTCTTCGTCGTGGGGAGTGAAATACGCGCTTATACTCTTTTTCCTTAACCAAGTTTTGTCCCATTGGGTTTTCTTGGTAAGGTTTTTAATGAGGCGCAAAATTTAAAGCGTATTACTAGATATGTGTACTCTTTTTCCTTCATTAGGACTTTTTCCCACAGGTTTTTCCTAATAAGGTTTTAATGAGGCACATCGTCTATTAATGGACATCCAAGGGGAGTGTTGTAAATATTATATTGTATGTCCATTTACTTGGCCATTTAGTCATTAAGATTCTATGGCTTGTCCTAGAAGTATTATGGCTTATCTTAGAAGCCTTTCAACTATGGCTTGTCTTAGAAGGCTTTTTTCCTTCTATATATATAGATGAGCTTGTTTGTATTGGAAAAGATATAGAAATGAATACACAAAACAAAAGTTAGAAGAAACAATTGATATAGTCTACTGTTTCCTATCCCTCTCTCTCCGTATATCTTTTGCCTTTTAATTTGAAGCTTAGTCTTTATTTTATATCAAAATATATATTTTAATAATACAAATGTGTAACCCGTTTAGTTTATCTCCAACTATGTGCTAAAATTAGCAAAAACAATTAGGGAGTCAATGATTTTGAAAAAACTGACTTAACCGATCGAACCGTATCGTACCGAGCTGATTTTTAGGGTTTTTAATAAAATCGACGATTTTTATATAAATTTATAACCATACCGAATAGTTAGGTTGCTTTTTAATTTTATAAAAATAAACCGAAAAAATACCAAACCGTATAAGTTTATATGTGTAAAATATATTTTATATATTAAATTTAAATATAATAAAATATTAAAATTTTCACCTTGGGTTCGCGATGATGAAACTACTACAAGTCGGCAACATAACTAACACCTAAAGTTCCAACGCTAAATATATTATATTACTCCTATTGAAATTAAATTAGTTCTAGCATCTCAAGTAGTAACTAGCTTGTAAGCTACAAGGTATTCCAACTATCTTAGATAGAAAGCTACAAAGTATTAGATATCTTTCTTCTCGTATGATTTTAAATTTATTTTATTGGATACTTAATCTTAGTAGACTCCATTCTTGAGTCTCATCTTGATTGATTTTTGCCTCTCGTGCGACGTAAATTATACTTTTTGTCTTTGCTTAACATTGTTTTACACTATCGTAAAATAGTGAGATCAATCTTTATTCTTATCGTTTTTCATGTTTTCTTGATTCATCAACCTTTAAATAGTAAAAATGCTAGAGAGTTTTTACCAAAGTCCTTGATATCGTGTCTTTAACTTTTACTAGTGACTATTGTAGCGGGCGTTGGGAATTCTAAGTTTAACCGACTCGCATATACCTCATAAAAAAAAAAAAAAAAAAAAAAAAAAAAAAAAGGAGGAGTCCCGAGGAAGTACGGTTGTGAATCGTACCGGAAAGTCGGAAAACCCGCCAACCACTTAATGGAGCTCTAAAGGACACATTTAGAGTCGCCACCAATTTTTAGGAAATTAGGAAAACCATTTCCGAAAAGGGTTCATTTAAAACTATTATTTAAAAGAAACCTAATCTACCAAAGTCCGGGGTAAGTAGCGATCCCTCGGGGGAAGGTGTTAGTGCACTCCGCATTAAGGATCCGCTCAATTGCGGTTTACCTACAGGTTCTAATAGTTTACCTTATGATTATAAATTATTTTTGACAAAAATTGTTTAAGTCTAGATTTCCGCAATAAAAAGGGTGTCATTTGCATGCAAGAAATTCGTTTTTAAGAAATCGTCGAAGTGTAATTTTGCTCAAAATTGAGCGTGGGTGTCGAACTTGAACACCTAAGCTAATACCCGAAGGCTCTTAGCCTAGGTAGGACTCCACCTAAGTCCACCCAAAAAGATTTTTGGAAAAAAGTGTTTAAGTTTATGAAAATAGCTTTAACATACTATATATACCGTAATTGATTATTTATTTTAACCTATCAATCATACTCTTTATTTAGTCAAATTTTAATCCATTTTTATGCATATTTACACAAGTCTCGAACGTTCAAAATCAGTCCATAAGTTTTAAAACAGTCCAAAACGGTCTCAGGTAGTTCAGTCCCCCAAAGTTTCAATAGTGTCAATTCAGTTCCAGTAATTTTCCCAAGTCCAGCTTCCGAGTCCAAAACAGTCTCTCAATCCGTTTTTATTTTTATTTTTATACACAAGTTGAATTTAGTAAAAGAGATCAGTTTTGGCGACTCTAAATTGTATGACAATCATATAAGGGTTCCAACATATTGAATTTAAAGGCACAAATATGAATTTAAATTACATAAAGGAAAGAGTAAAGATTTTGGGCCGACCAAGCCCAAACGAAGATATTATGGAAGCTGGTCCCTAAGTCCATACGTATGCTCCATTTTGCTCCGAATTTGTTTGACTCGATCTAGATACGTTAGTGGGCCCCGTGGGAGCTCACCAACGAGTTTGGGTGGACAAGTATACAAACGGGTATGCACAATATTAGTATATTACTCAACATAGCTAATAGCTAAAATAAATTACAAAGCCAAAAGATTAATCACATCAACTTGGGCCGAGCCCATATTTATTAATAACCAAAACTGTAAATAACATCATAAACGAAAGGCCCAAGACAGAGCCCAAAGGCTGAATACAAGAACAGGTAAGGAGGCATAAAGGACCAAAAGAAGTGCAGCCCAAGTTTTTAGAGATGGGGACAATAGGCCCAATAACAAGCCTAAGCTATCATCTTCTCAAATTTTTCTAAGTGTCAAACTGTGGTATACATAGTATACCACTGATATACTTACTCAGATAGAGAGCAAAACCCATGAAAGGCATACCCTCTATACCTCTCAATATACACTATATACCCAACACATATAAATCCTCCAATACCAAACTCAGATCATATAAGGGATTTCAACTCTACCCAGCAAATCCCATAAGTTCCAAACTTAGGCATTTAGCTACTAATTAAGGCCAAACAAAGAACTAGAGTTACCTATAACAACAGTTTCAAGACTAATGAACAACAAACTCAAAACATGAATGTCACAGAGTAATTCAACTAGCATAGGAAGAAAACCAAGCAATTCCAAACCAAAATAGTTATACAGGGTCTAAGCTAAAGCAATTTTTAAAGCAAGACAATGACATGTATATGAATTATCACCTAGGATTAGGACTGGCAGAGAGCAGATTCAAGCAAAAGTGAGACAAAACTAGTTTAGTTCTCAATATATTTTTCAGTTTTTAAATTTTTCCAAGTTACACTCAACAGGTTTTGAAAGTTCATTTAGGCAGTTAACAAGTTAAACTAGTGGTAGGAACCATTTCAATTCCATTCGTATGTAAAACAAGGTGTTACAGAAGCAAGTTAATGGTCTAAAGCTGTTTTCTAGGTCAATTTTAACTTAGCAGGTCCAAGTATTAAGCAACATAGATCACAGGTCTACAAATGAGCACAAGCATTATCTTAATATATGAACAGTCTCATAGAAGACATTGACAGGACTAATAATTTATACTTAGTCTTATTCTCAGAACTTAAACAAACAGGTTCAATGCAATTATAGGATCAAACAGGGTCTAGTAGCACATAAAGGGTAACCAAGGCATAATCTACAAGTCCACAAGAAGGTAGGAGGGAGCATGAGAACTATCCTGAGTGTAAGCATGAGTCAACTATGGCCATAGCAAGTCACAAATGATAAGAAAGCTCATATGGAAACAATTACAGACCCCAAAAGAGCCTAAACCATGACGAGGATAGGTTCATGACACAGTCCTAGGTTCAACACATCTATCAAGCATGTTTTGGTTCAAATAAAATAGGCAGGGGTGATAATTATATAGGTAGATATCACATAGACAATCTATAGTAAACACACAACTAAGAATAATGCACATAAATGGCCAAGTGCCCATATGATAAACAAGAAGGTATATGTTAAACCCCCTTTTTAGTTTAGTCTTAGTTTGTCAAAGCATTGAATAATTCAAGCAGTAAGCAGGGGACAAAGAAAACAAGTTCTAGAAATCAGACACCTAGGAAGAAAGGGAAAGAAAGTCCTGAGCTATTTTTAGTTACAGACCCCCTATACTTAGTCAATTAGATGATAATGTTAGGCAAAGAAAACCAGGAAAACTGTGAACAATTACTAAAATCCAAATCACAAACAGGCCAAGGAAAAACAACCTCTTCACACCTCCTGTTCCTTATCCCTCTTAACAAGTTTTCAGAAAAAAGCAGGATCAACAATCATACCATGTTCAGACCTCTAGGTCCTCCTAAAAAAGGAAACTGTCAAGATAAATCACAAGTCTTTAAGGCCCTTATCTTAACAAGTATCCAACTTATCAGTCTCCTAATCCAACTAGGCAAGATCAAAAGAGCCATTTTTAGATTTCAAATAACTAACAGAATTCAAAGGGGACAATTCACTGCACAAGAGAAACAAGTAGTAATCCCAAGCCAATAAACTCCTTTCCTAATCTTTTAAAGTCACAAAGTCAAGAACAAGGAAGTCAAAATATCTTTTGGAGATTCTCAGAACTAGCAAAGTTCTCATACCAACACCAAAGGTTCAAGCAAATAGTTTTTAGGAAAAGAAAAATCTTCTTCAACATACCAGTTTTAAAGGAGTTTGAAAACTATTTTTTTAAAGTTCGCATGACAGATATTGAAAACAACAACCTTAGATTATGGAGATGGATTCCAAATAGACTTCACAAGCAGAAGTTTAGGCCTTTTCTAGTTCAAATGCATAAGGCAACACATAATCACACAAGACATATTCCCAGGTTTCAAGATCATTTTCAAGTTTACAACAGCCTTTAAAGGGTACTTTAAGATCAAGTTCCCAACATTGGTCTCAACGCCAACAAAAAGAACTCACAAAAATACACAAACAGGCTCAGGCACACACTACCTATATTAAAAAAAATTATTTTTATCCAGTTGTTTCCCAAAGACTCTCAAACCTTCTCAAAACATCTTATGCCACTTTTAAGCCCAGTTTCAGCCATCAACAACAAACAAAAAAGAACTAGCCCAGTTTAATTCTGTCACGACCCAACCGGAGGGCCGCGACGGGCACCCGGTGCTATCCCACCCGAGCACCTCTTAACATACTTTCACATCATATCTAGGTGAGCCACATAGCTAAATCATGCTTTTCATTCATCATCATTCTAGTCTCATTGGGCAACAACACATCTATATTATCATTAACAACTATGCCCATATAAGTGTACATAAGCTGACAAGGCTATCAAAATATTATCCCAAAATATAGGCCGACAAGGCCAAACATATCTAACCATATACACATGCCTACGAGCCTCTAAGAAGAATACGTCATATCATAACATATGCAAGGGACAGACCCCGCCGTGCCCATAAATATGTACACAAAAGAATCTATGCCAAAAGCCGCACGCCGAATGAAAACCGAGCTCCACTATGTAGTCCCCGAGAAATATAGCTATGGATCAAGTTCCGTTTCCCCGGCCACCTCGCCGCATGACGCCCGTCCACAAACAAAAAAAGTGGCGCCGCACGAAGAATGTACTGAGTATGTAAAGCATGATCAACATCAATAAGAAAGCATAGTAGGTAACATATGGAATAACATAAGATGGGAGATAATAGCATCATCGTCATAGCACTTACTTGCCTTCCATAGGGACATTCCATTTCTATCGCGTATCCGTGTACATATATCCATATCCTTACTCGTTTACCTTTCGTATCCCTTTTCGTAATCGTATTCATATTTCCATTCATACTCGTATTCATATCGTTTACATCTCATATACATTGCATATACATAGCGTTTACATAATACTTACATATACTTAGCATATTCGTACTCATAATGATGTCATATACATAGCATTTATATAGCATACCCGACCATGAAGGTTCGGTGTTTTCACATAGCTGGCCCTACCAAGGCTCAGTGTCATACCTGGCCCTACCAAGGCTCAGGGTTATCCGTACCCAACTGCAGTGGTGTGCGCGCATCATCATACATAGATATACATATTCACTATATTCTACCCGGCCATATAAGCTCGGGGTTCACAATAGCCACTCATGGGCACATATACATATAAGCTCATAAATATCTTTAGCCTTTTTACTATCGTCATTCATTACCTCTATCCTTAAAGGATTTCTCGTCGTATAAGAGACTTAGTACAATCGTATCATATCACGAATCATAAGCTTAATAGCTTTTAGAGATGGGATCATTGGAGAGTATCATAGGCTCATAGAGGGATAAATATTTGGCCAAAGAACCATGCCTTATGAAAGAAGGGTTAGCCTTACATACCTTTCCGTGCAACTATTCTATCACTTGTACGCTCTTCTTCAAAGCTCACGTTCTACCTTCATTGAAGTGCATACTAACATTAGAGAATGGATAGCTTAGCATTCATGACTAATTCTAGGGAAAATTGGACAGCATCTCCTTTAATTATACGACTTCCTTCATATCATATACCAATTCCCAAACATCAATAATAACGTTCACAATATCATCACAATAGCCTTTAGTCAATTACATTGCTCTTACTTCACCATTTACTCCAATTCATCCATATTCATGGTCATGTCACATAATTCCGTTCATTCGTATTCATGGTCTATTCCACGTTCTCAACATCATTTATAATAG
>NW_026722358.1:0-7882 GCF_029784015.1 Lycium ferocissimum | reverse complement strand
CCCAAATTTCCATTTATCCCCTTAAATTCCAAGTTGGCAAAATTTTTCACTTACTTCCCAGGGGGGTCACCCATCCTAAAATTGCTCCCCCCCTGAGCACGCTTAACTCCACAACTTTAGCGGATTCTAGTCCCTTAATGTCGGTATAATCACGTCCATTTCCACACACAACCTTTATTACATAATTTAGGGCTAATCAAGGCCTTACAGATTCCGAGACATGTTCACAACACGTCCTTTCTTGTACAATTACTATTTTACCCTTCTTAAACTCCGGTAGTTACCCTTGCAAATCCTTATTACTCGAAATCTGTACGCCGCAAATACCCATAATACCGCACAGAATACACAGCTTCGTATCCCACTCTAACCATTCAGGACCTTCTGTTGTGTAACGGAGCAAAATATATTCGAACTTACCTGTGTGGCCTTTCCCGTCACCACTTACCATTTTCCGCCGCATGCAAGGCTTGCGCAAGGAATTTTATTTCCTATGACTTGGCTCTATCGCACGAGCTAAGACAGAAAGAAGGTCAACAATTCCTAGATGCTCCAGAGCCTCCCGTTTATAGACGCGCGCGCTTCACACCATAAACAGACTCTACTAGACACGTCCTCAGACATTCCGTGACCTAACCGGCTCGATACCACTTTTGTCACGACCCAACTCCGTAGGCCGCGACACGTGCCCTAATTGGGCACTCGTACGTACCTTAACCTAAGTTAGCAAAATATTAAAAATAAAAGTAAATAATAATTTACCGAGTCCACAAGCATGACGCGCGAAGGCCGATAAGGCCGTCACAAAACATAGATAAGCCATAATCGTACGCAACACTCACGAGCATATACGTAACCCACATTACATGTCTACGTACCCCACAGTAACGTAGAAAGCAACATAACATAATCATATGACGGACAGGCCCCGTCGTACCTTAATAAATATGTACAAATGTAGAAAATTTTATACCAAAACACCTGCTCCGACAAAGGAGCACTTCAACAATGGTGCATAACCTAGGGCAAATGATCCACAAATCATTGTCGTATCACGCGCGACGAAACGCAGCCCCCGAAGAGTGGGGGGTCGTTTAAAAAATGTACCGAATATGTAAAGTAGAACGTAATAAATAAAATCAAAATCGATCCGTAACGTGCGAGGAAGCATAAGATACATAGAATCAAATGCATACCGTAAAAATCATAAGAATTTACGTAAAACATATGCAAAGCCGGCCCCGCTATGGGACTCGTGAAATCGTAACGCAGGCGCTCCCTTCGGTCCCGCGCCAACACAAGATACTTCCCGTAGCATGGAATATCTCCGAACAAATCATAACATACCAAGTGGCCACATCAACATAATCGCCAGATATCGAATAAGCGTACATGGCACATCATACACCACAACCCATGTACGTATACTCCCCCTCACACGGGGCGTTAATAATGCAGAGGAATACGCTTGAGAACATATCATGGCCCGGCTCAAATGGTGGGAACATTTAGGCATCCACGAGTGGAGTAGTGAGAAACTAATGCAATAAAAATACCATAAAAATTTCCGTGAGACTCAACGAGGCATAGCAAAAGACAAATCAAAGTAATGGAATCGGACGGAAGCATAGTACGTACCTTTCGACATCACGGCGATTATGTCAAATGAACTTTGAGTCGAAGTACATATCAAAACATTTCATAAGGCTTGGCGGAATATTTAAAATGATTTTTGTTTAGCAATCAAAACATTTCTTGAAAGCCGCTCGGAAACAAATCGTAATTACAAAAGGATAAAATCGGTAAATAGTGTCTAATTTCGGTCAAATGAGGTGGCGGACATAGAACATACATATCGAACCTCATAATATCATTAATAAACGTTTTAGAGTAGTCGAATTGAATTTGGACAAGTTTTATGCATCTAAGACCATTCTAGCTATTCATGATCTAGCTGGGTTCAATCCTACTGAAGGAAAAAGGAAAATTCAAACGCAAATTCCAGAAGTAGGAATATCCCCGAGGACCAAAGTTGAGCCTAATACCCTAAGACGTGCGAAGAGAAGAAATAGAAAACTTTACATACCTTTTGCGTTTGTTACGCTTGTCGAAACTCCAATCCCATTTCGTCGAAAATCGCAAATGGTCATAGTGACCAAATACTATTCATGCAAGTTGATATCTCAATCTTTGGTTTTCCATCCGGCTACCGAAATTTCGGCAGCACTTCCCCTATAAACATGACACCCCGAGATTCAACTCGCTCAAAATAGTCAACAACAACCCAACAACAACACCAAAAACATCAATAACCACAACACAACACAATATAACACAACTAGTCAACCTTTCGATATAATGCAATAGTTTCCATTTCGAATTCATATTTTCAAATCAATACCAACATGCTCTCTTTCATTACGGATCAAGATCATTACAATATAATTTCGGAAGCGTTTCATAGCATTTCTTCAACATATTCTCAAGACATACAAACTTGCTATCGAAGCCATAATTCCTCCAAATCTTCTAACCTTCAACATACATATTCATAACATATTTCCATCTTCCAAATTCGTCAACGATTATCACAATTCACATCTTAACAACTTAACTACCATAGTATCATAAAATCATACAAATACGACATAAGCTTCTTCATTCCATTTCGATGCTAATTTTCATCATTTACATTATAATGATCACAATAACGCGACTAACACGTTAAACAAAATAAATCCATCACAATTCCTTTATCACATATCACACGGCCAAAGGCCAATTTCCAACTTCATTCCTTTTCCATTCAACTTTCATTTCCAATACAATTTCCACAATAACTACAACTAGAATACAACACAAAATTCAACATAACTCAACTACATATATTCGGCCATTTGCATGCTTGTACTTCTACCATGTAAACTTCCATATTTCTATCTTTTCTTCTCATTTATATGCACCACAACACAAACTAACCTTCAAAACACAATTAGAGGAGATAAATTCTTACCTTGTTCTTCAAACTTCTTCACTTCCTCAAGTGTTGAATTGAGGAAACCAATGCTTATTCTTCCAAACCAATTGCACCATGTTGTAAAGGGACCTTGAATTAGTATGAAAACCACAAGAAATAAATTTTTGGATCAAGAATTTTGAAGGTGAATTTTCTTCACCTTGGCCGAATGGCCTTGGTGTTATTCTCTTGTTTTTCTCTCCTTCTCAATTTGTCTTGAATTCTCTAGAATAATGTCATGAATTGGTCCCTTTATATTAATTTGTTGGTCACATGATTAATCATGTGACCAACTCATTAAACTTGGTCCAAACATAGGCCATGGCCGGCCACCCTTTGGGTTGGGCTTGGCTTACTTATTTTTTTTTTTTTAAAATTTCCAAGCCCACTTTCCTTAGCCCATACTTTGGTAATTCATGAGACCCTTTTCCGACATTCCAATTTTGCCCTTAGTCTTTGCCGATATTTTCACCTCTAAATTTTCCATAACCAACTTATGAACCAAACAAAATCAATACATTTCAATGTCCTTAACCTTCCTTAATATTTCCGCGTCAATATTTCCTTAAACACCTCATGCACCCCAAGTAGAATCCAATTAGAACCTTAATTCCTACCATTCCGACTTGTTTCCAATTTTTTCCGAATACGCATAAAATGCGAGGTATAACAGAAATCATGGTCATTATACGTCATAGAATCATTTCCGAGCATATCAAAGGCATCCGGTTCTGTCTGTGAAAGTTACGGACGTTCGTAGTTACAAACTTTTTTTTTTTTGAAAACAAAACCTTTTTTTTTTTAAAACAAAACTTTTTTTGAAAACAAAACTTTTTATGCAACATTTGATAACCAATCACACAAAGTCATATAATCCATAGCTTGACCATATAAGGATACCAACATCAAGAAGCAAATAAGCATCGTAAACGTGCTCGGACTTCAAGAATGGAATTACCCCGAAGCTCATAACGTATTATAGCTTAGCCATATCTAAGACATGCCAAAAGAAGGAAAGGTAAGCTTTACATACCTCTACGCTCCCAAGCTAACCCAACTCAAGTCTCGGCTTTCCAAGGTCTACATAATGTCAATAGATATCGAACATTAGTTGAAGACATTTAGGAATTCAATTCCAAACGAACATCAAATTCTACGTAAATTTCGCAAGATTTCCCCGTAAATACACCAACCCCGAGATTTCTACTCGGCCAAATCCATTAACAACAACACCAACAACCAAACTAGCAACATTAATATCCAATTCCAACGCATTCTAGCATTAAATACACTTCTTTATATAATTCAACAACATTCATTATTTTCCATTCAACTACTCACATCCAAACCAATATCAACGTTTATACCTTCGATTACTAATCCAAAACCATTCAAACAATATTCAAGAACGCTTTAAACAATTCACACAAATTTCCAAACAACCAAAACCACTATACTATTCCACCCGAAACTTCCAAATGCCATAAGAACAACAACAATACATTTCTTTCTTCAAATTCATAAACTACACCAACAATTCACACATTGACAACATTCTTATCATAAATACAAGAAACCATATTACAATTACTTTAGCTTCCAAAACAGCCCACAAACGGCTACCACTTCAATTTGAACCATTGAACTTTCATTTGCATCATAGAATCCATAACACAACAACCCAAACATACTAAATAAAATTCGTTCTTCACTCCTACACATACAACACATACACGGCCAAGCTCATAATAATTACAAATTCAACTTGAACCTTTCAATACCTTCATTCTCATCACACAATCCATGACGACAACAACCAAAATACTAAATAAAATTAGTTCAACATACTTGCACCAAATCAGCCCATTTTCGGCCACAACACCAACATCACAATTTCATGAGTTTCATTCATTTCTACACACTACAACAACACACAAGCATGCTCAATACACTTAATTCTTCATTCCTACACACCACTACATACACACGGCCAACACTTCAACATGCCATATTTCATGAATTTCATCCATTTTCACATACTACAACCTACATACACCATCCACAACATATAAAAACAAGATTAAATCTTACCTTTTCCTTCAACTTCACATCTAGCTGTGGTTGAGAATTGCAAGAACCAAAGATTTGTTTGCTCCAACAACCACTTCATGTTGTTTAGGACCTTCCAATTAGTAGGAATGCTAGGAAAATAATTTTTTTGTGAAGATTTTTGATCTTCCATTTCCCATGGCCATGGCCGAATATGCTTCTTTCTCTTTCTCCAAACTTCTTGAAATTTCTAGGAAAGGATAAAATGATGAAGATGACTTAACTTGTCATCTTTTATATTTATATAAATATCCCCTACAAATATAATTTACACATGTGGCCCCATGGCCCACACCACACACATGGCCACATATGGCCATTTTCATGAAATACTAGTTTCCAAAATTTCACTTCTAGCCCCAAATTCTCATGAAATGCTTAACTTTCCATAATTCACTTTTAACCCCAAATTTTTCTTATTCCAAATTTGCCCTTACACTCCATACCAATGAAAAGATGAATATGCAACTTGTGCATTAAAACAAAAATCAACAAAACCGAAAATTAAAAGTCTTGTCCATAACTTGTCACAACCAACTTAGAATATTCCAACGTACGAAGTACCTAGGATATAACATCCTTTCTCTCTTTTAGAACATTCGTCCTCGAATGTTCAACTAATCGTATAGGGTCTTAAGAATCTCGATTTAAACTTTTCCTTCTTGTAATTCCCTTTACTCAACTTGTGACATTTTAGGCACATTATCTCGTGTCGTCTCTTAATCTTTAACTCAAACCCTTCCTTATTCGTTCCATAACTTATTTTTTCTTTTCACACTTGCCTTTGTATTCTAGCCACATAGATCACATCATAGCCTTGGCCACTTTCTCACTGGACTTTACTTATTTTCACAACAATCTTCATTATACTCACATTGTCCCGTTCGCATTCGATCTCATAAAGGTAACACTCCTTAACCTTTTACCCTTTCGATCAACTTTATCGTTAATATCTCACAAGCCGTCTTATCAATACATTCATATACATCACAATTCCTCCCCCCTGTACTCTTGTCTTAATCTCACTATTACTATCGGCACGACCTTTCAAGTCGTATTACAAACTTACATCTCATTTTCTCTTTATTTCTGGGAAAATTTCGGCAGAGTTTCCTCTATATTTCTTACTATCTCAAAACCTGTACGCAGGAAATACCAACAATGCCTCACAGGGCCAAAATACATATATACATATCATATCATATCGCAGCCACACAGGGCTCCCAATATCAACATTAGTACGAAAATAACGAACATACCTCGTATACCCAACTTAAACTGCACTTGTTACACTTTCTTGTTTACTTTCCCTCTTTAGTCTTCAACTTGTATTTCAATCGCAACTTCAATATCTTTCCCAACATATATATTTCATACCTTTGCTTACCTGTGTGCTTTGTAACTTCCAACATCATCAATCGTTTTCTTCCATCAATGTCATGCTTCAGCTGCAATCACAAATCAGGGTAAGGAGTCCCATCTCCTATGACTTGGCTCTATGGCACGATCTCGTATGTGAAAGAAGAGTAACCACCCTAGATGCCCCGTAGCCTCCTGTTTATGGGGCGTGGCGTGCTACACACACCATAAATAAAACTCTACCGGGACACGACTTTGCGTACAACCCCTAGGACGAACCGTTTCGATACCACTTTGTCACACCCTTAATCCGATAGGGTGTTGTCACGACCCCTCCGTGGTCGTGATCGGTGCCCCCACTGTGCACCCAAACAAACTTACGAACCGCATTAAAGCAGATATTATTCGTACCGAATCGATAGCGACATCACACAAATATCGAAGCGAATGCTGGTCCTCACGTCGCCCGTGCGTAATCATCATATCAAAATCAAAATCGCGAATGCACATCGTCCCGTACATACACATACATACAAACATGTGGGCCATGTCGGCCATAGCAACATCGGGGCCGCTTAAGGATGCAAATCAGAATCATATACGAACAAACCGGACCCACGACCCACAAATATGACCACAGGCCTCTACAGACAAAACAACATACGAACATATGACGTGATGTGGCCCCGCCGTACCCGAACAACACACACATGTACGTAATATACATAGCAAAAGACATATACCAAAATATGGGCTCCGAATCAAGGGGAGCACCCAGTAGCATCGAGTAGCCTAAACCGAAGGATCGCCCAACCGAGCGTCCGTCACCGCGGCGATGAAACGCAGCCCCCGAAGAATGTGGGTCGCATTTACGTAAGTACCGAGTATGTAGCGCAGGGTACAAGAATCCAAACCATGACCGGAGTCGAAGATACGTAAACAAATACGTAAGTAACGTATAAAACCCGTGCGGAATGCGAGTATACAAAATGCAAATAAAAGTCAGCGCATAGGCCGTAACGTGGTCACCCCCCGACGCCGGTGCCACAACACATCATACTCCGTGTTTTCAAATCTCCGTACATCTCCGAACACATCACAACATCACACACATCAAATCATCGAATATATCGATGCCATATCACATCATAACACCATAACCAGAACGCCCCTATGGCGAGGTCTCGAAAACCGTAGTACATCATACTGCCGAGTGTGTCATAAAGCGCACGATCACAAAACCGGCCCGGGTTATCACACCCCGATCTCACTAGGGTGTGATGGGCACCCGACCCCTTACTCAGAGCCGAGCGAACCCGCTGTCTCGTATTACCTACGTACTTTTGGATACTTAAATCAAATGAAAGTAAAATACATAGTAAAATTTGCAAAATCTTT
>NW_026722357.1:0-6303 GCF_029784015.1 Lycium ferocissimum | reverse complement strand
GTTTCAACTCCAACCATTAAACCCCCTTTCATTTACATCATAAAATTCATGATAATAACAATCAAAATATCAAAAAAACAGTTCACTAACTTTTCACAAACAGTCCACACACGGCTACACCATGCTTCAACATCGCTCACAAAAAAATCATAGATTCAACCATTTTCATCCCAACATAATTTCCCCCCAAAACCCTTAATTCTTTTCATTCTTTTTACCATGAGATCTATGATAGTAACAACCATATTTATTAAAGAAAATCAGTCCATTAATTCCCCCAAAACAGTCCCCAGGCCAACTAACTTTCCCCTTCTTTCATGATTTTATGACGCGATTCATGTTCCAAGTTACAACCATACTTCAACATCAACACATATAACCCCATTAACTCCCATAAATTTTCCCGAAATTGTTCCGATTCATTTCGTTTAACTTTTTAACCTTTCCAACCTCATGTAACCTTTTATACATACATATACACAGTCATTTACACCCATAACAATTCATATACATGTCTCGAAGGGTCCGTAGAATCACAAAACCCATAAGTAAAACCCTACAAAGTTCAACGAAACTCCAATCAAAAAAGTATATTCCTACTTTTGTCCATCTTCTATATCATTCCCAATAATCTCAAATAAAAAGGTCACTCACATTCCCCATAAAATACCATAAGGGATTTCAAATCCTTGGTTTGTCCCCTTTCGGGGATATTTAAGACAACCATTTTTTACCCCCATATTCTTATTTAACCCCCATTAACTTTCCGAACCTTCTTAACTCATTCTTTCTTGTTTTAATACAAGTAGCAAGGATTATTATGGAGGGGGGACATTCCCTCCTTTAAAAATTTCGTCCTCGATGTAAAACAGGAAAAAACCCTCAAAAAAATAACCAAACCACCCTTTAAAATGCAAAAAGGGCGCAAGATTTTAACAAATTAAAAGGGGTTTAGGAATATTATCCCTTTGGGGAAAAAACCGCCAAATGGGTTTTGGGGTCCAAGGAGGTGTTCAAATCACCGTAGTCTTCGAAAATGTGTTTAATCGGACTAAATTCAAGGACGAATTTGGATTTCCAAAGATATGATATTACCATTCTTTATCATCCAAAAAGCAAATGTAAAAGGCCGAGCGTTGAGCCGAAAGGCTTTGAGTATGGGTAGTTTGGGGGTTTTGATTGCGGAAGACCCGCCCTTTTCCCTGGGGGCAAAGGTTTCAATTATTAGGGCGAGAGGGAATTTCAACCCCGGTGGTTCCTAGTTCCTGAGGCGAGGTCATCTCTTTTGGGGGAAGGGGCCCAAAGTTTAAGATGAAAATTGTGAAAATTCGGGAAAGGGTTAAGTGGAGAAGCCAAGGAGGCTATTCTTGATGACGGGTTTTTGGGGGATTAAAGGGCGCATTTCGGCCCCTTGAGTTGGTGAGGATTCCGTTAATTTTGGCGAGGGCTTATTTCCCGGGGAACCCATTCACCCAAAGAGAAAAAAGGGATGATCGTGATTTTGAGGCAACACAAATTGGGGGGTAGAATGAAGAGAGACATTGTAGTTTTTGCAAAAGGTCCTAATTCCAAAAGAAGTTTTGAGCACCAGAGACCGGGAAAGGCCAGAAATTGGCCCCTGGGGGGAAAGGGAAAGGATCCCCATGGATTTGAGGGGGTCTTCCGAAGACCCCCGGGGTAATTTTGGGATTCGTTTTGGGGGTTATCGGGGATAGGTTGACTAAGTCCGCACACTTCATTCCGGTTCCCCACATAATGCGGAAAAGGGGCTGTGATCCCATCCGGGGGGGGCGATTGCCCCCGGGTTCCTTTTCCCACCTTTTTCAAAGAGGCACCGGGGCCTTTTCCCCTTTTTCCCGGGGGGGGCTTTGAAAAAAGCCCCCAACCCCTAGTTTTAAAGCACCGGGGTTCCACCCGAGGAAAATGGTCACCCGAGAGGACTATTAAAAAGTTTCGAGGATACCGGGGGCTAAAAAAAATTGATTTGGTGGTCTTTGGGGAAAAATTTTTTACCCGGTGGGTTCGCATACAAAAAAGCTACCTTTCCCAAAAATTTGATATGGCGCCCATTCGAGGCTTTATATGGGGGAGGTGTCGTTCTCCTATTGGGTGGTTCGGGGCTTTTTGAGGTTCGCCCTTTGGGGGTGGGGGTTTTGTTGAAGCCTGGGATGGGGAAGCTTATTCGTGGTTTTCTAGCGCCTCGATGGGCAAAAAGAGTATGTTCAAAAGGTTCGTGATAGGGGTTCATGGTTGGGGGGTTTTTCCTATTGAAGGTTTCACCCATAAAGGGGTGTGAGGGATTTAAAAAGGGAAAAATTGAGCCCGAGGTTTTGGGGGCCCTTTTTGGGAGATTCTTCGTCGTGTTGGCGAGGTGGGGGGAGTTGGCGTTACCACCGGGTTTAAAATGTTCATCCGGTTTTCCCAAATTTTTCCCAAATGCTAAAAAGCCCCAAACCCAGGGGTCTTATATCATTAAAAGGGGATTCGGTACTATTAGATCAACCCCCATCCTTCGGGAAAGAAAGCCAAAAATCCTAGAAGACAATTTAAAAGGTTAAGGACCAAAGATATTCCCTTCCGGGGGGTGCGGAAGAACCGTCCGGGGGAAGGCCACTGGGAGACCGAGGGGGGAATGGAGTAGATATCCTCCCCTGTTAAAAGCTCGTCCCTTTTTCTCCCCCTTTTTCCTAGACGCCGAGGACGAGGATTGTTTGATTGGTATTAATGTAACGACCCTTTGGTCATTTAGCACTTTTATGCCTAACATCTCTAAAACCCCCTTTTTTGTGGTCTAATTTTGGTATTTTGCTTACGAAACCTTGATTCGGTTATTTAATTGACAAAAAATTTTTGCCCCGTATTTTATATTTCAGAAATTGGGCAAAAGAACCAACGTGAGATAAAAACCCTTTTGATTTACTTAATATAAAAATATTATTGGAGATTAGGAATTACAAGGGGTGGTGTTAAAAAAATTTGGTTGCAAAAAAGCCAACAAGAGCCTCAACACCCAAAGGGGATGACTCAAGTCATCTAAAATAAGGAAAACGGAAGACATACAAGGTGAAATTAAATGTTGATTCATCCACTACTTTTTCAACATATTGTGGACAATTAAATTTGGAAAAAAAACTTACATGATACTTTCCCTTTGGGGCTGAAAATTTTGGAGGAGAAAAAGTTGAACAACAATTGAATATTTGAACATCCCCCACTTTATGAAAGTATACATTGTTTTAGGAGGACATAACAGGGGGGAGGGATCATTTCACATTTAATATTGCTCATCCATCTTGGCATGATTAAATAGAAAAGGGTGGTGCATGAATCATTCAACAAAACAAAGATTGTCTTGTAAACAATTAAAAAGGAAAGAAAAGAGGAACAAGGGTCACCAAACGAGGTTTTTACCAAATGAGGGGTATTGATAGTTTGTGTAAAGTTAATGAGTGCTCAATGTCATGAGTGGGGCATGTGTTGTATCCAACTTGTAGGCATCATAATTTAAAAAAAAATAATGACTAAGAAATCAGCCATCACAATTCATTTCAACTAAAAACACAAAGAAAGAAAAACCCCCTTCTAAAAGAGAAAGCTTTCGGGCCCCATTGGCTGATTTTTTTAGGGTCTTTGAGTCTTGATCCAAAAATTATTTTCCAAGGTGTTTCAACCCTTTTGAAGGTCCCTAAAACGTGAAGATAGTCTTTGGGGCAACAAGAACCATTTTCATCTCGTCACCAACCCAGCCAAGTAAAGAAGTCAAGGGTCAAGGGGGGATCCAACCCTTTTTTTTCATGGTATTGGGGATGAGATGTGGGAATATAATTTTGTATGCATGAAATAAAAGGGGATGCTGGAACATGGTAATAGTTATGGAGTTATATGGGGGGATGTTGAAGTATGATTGTAACTTGACGAACATGAACGATGCATCAAATCAGGGAAAATCGGGCGAATGGTAGTTAGTCGAGGGACTGGGTTTTTGGGGAATTTAATGGACTGATTTTCTTTTAAAAAATAAGTTTTCTTTTCATAGACCCCCATGGTAAAAAAAATGAAAAAAATTAGAAGGTTAAAGGTGAAGTTATGTTAGTATGAAAAAGGTTGAATCTATGATTTTATTGGGGGATGTTTTAAGAGGGGTAGCCGTTGTGGACCGTTTTAAAAAAAGTTTTGGGAAATGTTTTTACTTGATATTTTGATTGTCATTATCATGAAATTTATGATGGAAATTTTGGGGGGTTTAATGGTTGGAGTTGAAACTAAAGTCATTTTGAGTTGTTATAAGGGTTATAAAAATGACGAATAGCTTTGTTGCGTATGAATTTGGGTTTTACTTATCGGGGATACTTCGTAACTTACCCAAATTATAAAAAGAAGACATGAAATGATGTATAAAAATCAAAATGGTTGGGTTAAGGGGGTTCTAAACATTTGCAAGAATTCCCAACATCTTTTGTTGTCGGTTAGGGGCCCTTTTGGGCATGTTGGGGGTGGGCCGTTTTGGGCTTATACTTTCATTGTTGGAAAATAAATGTTTATATACACCATATTGTATGTTGGGGGAATGTTATGTTGTGACACACAAACGTTAAAGCTACAAACTATTGAAGAACTTGAGGGTCGTAGCCCTATGTGAATCATGATTGCATGTCATGAAGTGGCCGTTTTTAAAAAATAAATAAAAAAGGGGGGTTTGGGGGTCCTTAGAGTTGGGGGTTAACGTAGACGATATTTTATGATTTTGATCGGGTTGAGGCTCTACGCAAAGGGAAGACATTAGTTTTATTGTTCGTGGATCCGCTCGGATTGAGGTAGGTTACGGTCTACTTTGTTGCCCCCCCATTGGGGGAATCGTAGTAGTTTCCAAAAGACGGGGAAAAAATAGGCCTTCGGGGAAAAGGGAGAGGGATTTCCGCTAGATTGGCTTGTTAGTTGCTATGGGGCTTGTCGCCATATGTGTTATTTTCTTATGATATCACCCGTTTGACCTTGGCCCCATACTAGCTCACTCACCGTGTGTGAAATGGTAACAATAATATGACTTGTATTGGTTGATCAAAATTGATGATATTGGAGACCGGGGAAACAGCATGACATGTCTTTATTATTATTGTTAAATGATTGGAGGTGAGTGATCGAGAATCCGAGGTTTCGCCAGGGCGAGAGTGACAGAGAGACTCCGAGGTTTCTCCGGGGATCGGAGTGTTTGGGTTCCCCCGGTTTCTTGCCGGGAACAATGGAGTGTCCCAGCCCAGGTCTTTCCGGGGTCGGAGGGGGCTTTTGTGATCCGAGGTTATATTCCGGAAAACGAGTGGTACATGGACCCGGGTCCCCCCTGGGTCAGATCGCCGAGGGGCGGGGGGTTTCCGGAAAAGGCAAAAACCCCAATGCATTTTATTCCCTCCCACATACATTATTGCATTTCATTCATCCACTTATATATATTTGACCGATCATTTTTTTGGGGAATTATATCTTTTTGTTTATTTTTTGGGTTCCTTTACACCTTACTTGTATTGATATTGACCATACCGTTTTCTCTATGTGCTACTTGTTGGTTTTGACTTCTTCATGCGTTATCTAAAACATTGTCTTCCCCCTGATGCCCACCCAAGCTGTTTTAACCCATACTACCCCTTTGGGGCACTTTTTTTTTTGGGCAGTACGATCCAGGCTCCCGCCTAAACCCCGTGGCCGATACGGGGGGGACATCTTTAGTTTTTCGGGGAGAGGGTACCCGTCATCCGTGGCCCCCCCAAGAACCTCCCTATCTATTTTCGTTTTTGTATTCGGGCAGACCATGTATTTTGGGGTTTTTTGTACCCCTTTTTTCCCTCCTATTAGCGCTTTGTACCCTTTTGGGCCAGATTTTTGGGATTGTCGTGACATTTCTTGTTATAATAAGTAATTAAAAATTGATAAAATTTTCCCCTTTAAAAAAATTTTTTCCCCTTATTTAACTTGTTATTAGTAAGTGGTTCGCCACTCGGGGGGATAGTGTAGGTGCCACCACGACCGTGAATCGGGTCGTAAAAAAACCCCTTTTTTTCATTTCCCAAATATGTTCAAGTCACTTCAAGTCTATCTTCCACAAAGTTGAAGAATACCCCTTTTTAGGATATACAAATTATCCTTTGATACAAAACCTTAAGTTGTACATTAATAAGGTACCCGTATGTTAGTAGTTCATTTAATAACATTCACACAATAAAAGGATTTATAACATATTAAATCTAAAATTTCCCCCCAAAAATTAATGTATCCATCTTATTAAGTAATGTATTCACAAAAACCCCCTTT
>NW_026722356.1:0-12424 GCF_029784015.1 Lycium ferocissimum | reverse complement strand
TTTTTAATACCCGATTCCCCGTCGCCCCCCCCTTTCTTCGGGGGGCTTTTCGCCGCGTGGGAAAGCGCCCGGGTGATCCGCCGGGAGGTACACACTCCATTTGGGTCCTTTTTTGCCCCGGAGCCCTCTTTTGGTATATATGTTTTTACTATGTATATGCTTCGTATATTTTGGACGATTTGGAGTACGCGCGGGGCCACAATCCGTCATATGTTACATTTTTGAGTCCGTAGAGGCCTGTAGTCATCTATGTGGGTCGAGGGTCCTACGTATGTTTGTTTTTGTTGTGATTTGTATCTTTATGCGGTCCCGTTCGGTCTGGGGGCCATAACGGCCCATATGTCTGCATATGTGTATATATGTGTTCGGCGATGTACATTCCGCCGCTCTTCTGACTCTGATATGGCATTATATATTTGCGACCGCTTATGTTGATATTTGTTTTTATGTAAATCGCTCAAATTAATAAATATAATATCTGAGCCAAAGTAAATTATGATGATTTGATATGAATGTCCGCTTGGGTGTCCCAATAGGGCGCCAGTCGCGGCCCACGGGGCTGGGTCGTGACATCTTGAGTCTTGTTTGAATGATCTCGGGTTAGTACTTGAACGTGTGAGCATTGATGTTGGCTTGATTGTATATGGTTGAATTGAACGTAAATAAAACGCCGTCGAATTATATAGAAAAGAGTTACTAACGTTAGAATACGTTTTGAATTAATTATTGATGTTGTTAATATGGTTGTTGGTATTGTTGTTGATGATTTGGCCGAGTTGAATTCTCGGGGTTTGTTGAATTTATAAAGAAAATGCGAATTTCGTAACAGTTAGCTTGGGATTGAATTCCTAAAAGTACCTATAACTAATGTTTAGTATCTAATGACGTTGTTGTAGATCTTGGGAAGCCCGAGACTTAAGTTTGGATTAGCTTAGGAAGCGGACGAGATATGTAAAGCTTACCCTTTCTTTCTTTTGGCATGTCTTAGATGTAAGTAAGGTGCGATACGAGCTTAGAACTCTATTCAAGATCCGAGCAATGTCTACGATTCTTATTCCTCTTCGATGTTAGGAAATTCTGGGTCAATACGGTCGAGCTATTGCCCTTATGTCTTTTGTATGATTGGATAGTAAATGTTCGTACAAGAGAGTTCTTGTTCCCAAAGGATTCTATGTTGAATAATGTCCCCAACTTTCATAGATGGGCTCGGATCGCTCGACACGTTCGTAGGGTCCTAGAGCGAATAATGTCCGTAACTTTCATAGGCGGGCTCGCATTGGTTTGATACATGTCCATGGTCCCCGAGACTTTCCTTTGTATAGTTCTAACGACATTTTGAAAAGAACTTAACATGACTATCGTCTTAACCCTCGAGCGTCGATTACTTACTTATCTATCGAGTCTACGATGGATAATTTATATACATATGACTATTTACCATTTTGTGTGTTCTCGCTTTTGCATCTTTCTCCGAGTCCCTCGCTAGAGGGGCCGGGTTTTGCATATCTATATAGAACGCGATGTGTTCCGGCATTATGATGTGTTACGGCGTTATGATGTGTTACCCGGAGTATGTTTTGTGTTCGGGAGTACGACGTGTTATGGAGTTTGACGGGGTGGCGACCATGTTCAAAGAGTCCAATAATGGGCCGGATATATATGTATGTATATGTGTGATATTAATATGCATGTTTGTGGTTCAAAGGTAAGCATTTTTATATTCTGGATATCGTGCGCATTTTCTATATTTCTTACTTTGGTTATACCCCGTCTACTGTATCTCATGCTTTATATACTCGACATATTCCCATCGACCCCTTTCTTCGGGGGGCTCGTTTCATGCCCGCAAGTACGGACGCTCGATTTGGTGATCCGCCGGCCTTAGGATATCCATTATTATCTTCGACGCTCCTTGTTCCGGGAGTCGTATTTTGGTACGGACTCTTTCGTTGTGTATATGTACGTCGATTCGGAAGGTACGGACGGGGTTCTCCGTCCCGTCATATGATACCGTTGTTACTCTTAGAAGTACGTAGACATATGTGTGGGTTGTGAATAGTTACTTGTTCGGTTTATGTACGCTGTGATTTATGTTTTTGGCGGTCCCGTTCGCCGTGACCCCTTATCGGCTTGCGTATGTATATATATCTTGGGATGTTGTGTTTATGACGACCTTGCCTTAGCTTCGTGCGGTATATATGTTTTTATGCGATAGTTTTGAGACGATGTACTCGACCTTTGTATATGTATAAGTTATTTGTATGTTGATTCGGGTTAATGGGTGTGTACGAAGTCGAGTTCCGGACACTAGCCGACCACGGGTCAATCGTAACGACTAGATTTCTCGGGAGCTTCATGGCAGCTCCATTCCATTGTGAGTCGTTGTGCTTTTGATATAGATTCTTTTGTGTACATATTTATGGAACGCCGGGTCCCGTCCCACCCATATGTTATGATATGACGTACCATTCAGAGGCTCGTAGACGTGTATGGTTAGATATGTTCGGCCGTGTCGGCTATATTTTGGGATATTATTTTGATAGCCTTGTCGGCTTATGTACAACAGGTTATGGGCATAGTTGTTAATGATGATATAGATATGTTGTTGCCCAATGAGAATAGTATGATGATGAATGAAAAGCATGATATAACTATGTGTCTCACCTAGATGTGACGTATAAGTATGTTAAGGGGCGCCCGGGTAGGCTAGCACCGGGTGCTCGTCGCGGTCCTCCGGTTGGGTCGTGACAGCCACCATATCCTTCAGTGAGCTCTAGTTACGAGTATAGGGGTGCTTGATCAGTAGAGGTCAGGCATCCATCACGACTCATCAGTTTGGGTCGTGATGGCAATGCCTCATATCCTAGGAGATATACCTCTCTCAAGTTGGACAAAAATTTCCTCTTGAAATTCTACCAAGTTTTTTCCAAATTTTTGACAGACTTAATTTCTTCAATTTGATTTATCTCGAAACCTTTAAACACTTGCTTATCACATATTAAAAGTATTCCTTAATCTTATAAGGGTCTCACAACCTCTCCGGGCTTACGTTAGTTTACTTACGACACAATCGACGTGAAAATTTACGTGGTGTAACATTCTTCCCCCCTTAGAAACATTCATCCTCGAATGTTAAACTCTTAGGAATTCTATAAAAAATTTGGCAGAGTTTCCCCTGTAACTATTGCACTACCAACCTGTCACAACAAACCATAATATATAACGCCACATAGGGCTACAACAAGAAATAACAACAATGGCCTCACACGACCAATAATCATAAAAAAAAAATTGAAGCATTACACACCTAAAAGTGATGGTGTATCTGTCTGGACCTCCTTTGGAATTGGAAATAAGTGTGGATATCTAGACCTCATATCCTCTTCAGCTTCTCAAGTCATCTCCTCGATATTCTTATTGCTCAAAAAGAGCTTCACTGAAACTACATCCTTAGTCCTTAATCTTCGAACTTGTCTATCAAGGATATCTATGGGAACCTCTTCGTATGATAGGTGCTCAGTAACCTGAATATCATCAATAGGTACAACTCTGGAAAGATATCCAATACATTTACGAAGCATCGATACATGAAAGACTAGATGGACTGATTCCAAATCTTGAGGCAATTCTAACTTATAGGCCACCTGGTCCACTTTACGTACAATCCTATACGGTCCAATATATCAAGGACTAATCTTACCCTTCTTGCCAAATCGCATGACACCTTTCATGGGTGACACCTTCAGTAATACCCAGTCATCAATTTGAAATTCTAAGTCTCGTTGGCAGTTATCTGCATAAGACTTCTAACGACTTTGGGCTGCCAATAATCGATCCTGAATAAGTTTGATCTTTTCCACCACTTGTTAGATCAAGTCTGGCCCTATTAACTTAGATTCCCCCACTTCAAACCATCCAATAGGTGATCTACACTTCCGCCCATATAAAGCTTCATACGGGGCCATCTGGATACCAGAATGATAACTATTATTATATGCAAACTCAATAAGAGGTAAATGATCACCCCAATTACCTCTGAAGTCTAACGCACGTGCCCTTAATATATCATCGAGAGTCTGAATACGCTCAGCTTGTCTGTCTGTCTGGGGATGAAATGATGTGCTAAGACTCACCTGAGTCCCTAAACCTTTCTGGAAAGACCTCTAAAAATTTGTTGTAAACTGCGCACCCCTGTCGGATATGATAGATACCGAAACACCATTAAGTCAGACTATTTCCTTTATACAAAGCCTCGCGTAATCCTCAGCTGTGTAAGGAGTCCTAACTAGAAGAAAATGGGCTGATTTAGTAAGTCCATCTACAATCACCCATATGGAATCATACTTACGCTGAGAACAAGGCAATCCTATAATGAAATCTATATTGATGCTCAATTTTCACTTGTTGACAATTATGACACTGGGCCACAAACTCTGCTATGACTTTTTTCATTCCATCCCACCAATATAACTCTCTAATGTCATGATACATTTTCGTTGCTCCAAGTTGAATAGAATAACGGGAGTAATGAGTTTCCCCCATAATGTTACGACCCAAACCAGAGGGCCAAAGGACTGACACCCAAGACCCTACTTGGCAGAGGGACATACTACCATTCTATTCATAAGTCATAACTTTTTGTGAACCTTTAAATCATGAAATGACGCCTTCGTCAAGTTAAACATGAAAACTTTTTAATAGAACTCCTTCATCATGTCAGGGACTTCTCCCTTATCGTTAAGTCAAAGAAAACCTTTAGTCACACTAAGATCTTTAAGCCAATGCACATGAAAACATCGACCTAAATGGCCGCTTTACACGACTGTCGACATCTCGACACACTATCCACAGGACATTATTTGCAAAAGCCTCTGACAAGGACCATGTTACTATAACATAAGTTGAGACATGGCCCCAACATACTCGTAATGCATCTGATTTGAGGACATACATAAGTACTCTGATTTGACAACACTCCGAATAGAAATGGAGTTCACCAATCCAGCTGATAGCCCGGGAACATCCTATGGGAAGTGTACTCTACTCAACTGTCTGCACCTGTGTGGCATGAAATATAGCACCCCCAGGCAAATGGACGTCAGTACGAATAATGTACTGAGTATGTAAGGCAGAACCGAAACGATATATCTCGACTCGAATGATAAAAGAGTAACAGACTCAATCTGTACCTGTAACCAACACTGCGAGTCATGTATGTGCATATGAACTTTTAATGCATCATGAGTGTGTCTATATATATATATATATATATATATATATATATATACATACATAAAATGCATGCCTTCGCCCACTTCGCTCTACTCGCAGCCCCTTCGGGCATAATAGCATATTCGGGCATCATAATCATCGTATACCAGCTGATCAGGTGGTTTGAGTATATAACGCCTTAGCCCTCTTTCACCTTTCCCCCTTTCCCATGAAATGATGTCATGCATGTATATAAGTATGCAAATGCATGATAATATTTGTAACACATCAAAAGACTCCTTTCGGAGCAACCTTTAGCTCAAAACGGGAAATTCTTCCCCCTTTTCAAAATAGGAACTTCTTCCCCTTTTTATTTGTCTCCTTCGAGACTTAAAAATCAAATATAAAATGCATATGAATAAAGAAACCTCATAAATGTCCCCTTCGAGATTTAGACACCACTATCGAAACATACGACCTATGAATGCCCCTTCGGGACTTAAGAAATCAAGGAACAATCATAAAAGGACTACAGGAACATCAAAGACTGAAGTACTCCTAGTGCTTCTAAGAGTAGAGTAATATGGAAGCTCACTTACTCGTTTGTTTGTTCATATCATAGGATTATGCCAAAATGAAAGAAATGATAGCCTTGACATACCTGGAAGCTTACTTCTCGACTTTCCAACCTACTTCCTGTCTCGTAATCTACATATAAATCCATTCGTACTATCATTAGGCTCATCGGGATATGCTTATCTTATGCATTCAAATTAAATTCTCTTAAAATATGCTGAAATTCGGGCAAAGATCTCTCCTGTTTATATCCCTAACCCAAATCACAATACCAACAACCAACAACAACAACAACACTAACATCAATAACATCATCATACCTGACTAATATGCTCCATAAACATCCCACATGATCTTTTCCCCGATTTTCAACCAACCATAACAACATCCATAATACCATAAACAAAGAATTATATTCAATTTAATCTCAAATTAATCCAAAAATTCTCGTTCAAACTCAATTCTTACGGCCATCAACTTCAATTCAAAGACTTTATGATTTTTCTCCTATGATTCTTTCCTCCCTAAGACTTGCTAAAACTTTACATCATCTCAATCATGTAAATAATAGGAAGAACATACCTTATAGTAGAAGACATTCACTTTATTCAACTCTTTCCAAGATCAAGTTCATCGCCACCTTGAAGCGAAACAAGAACAATTACCTTCCATGGATTATCTTTGGGGTTTTGATGTTAATCTTTTCTCTTGATGGTATGGAAAGATTATATAAGATTATAGAAGATTATGAAAGGTAATGGAGGATTATGGAAGGTTATGGAATATTATGGAAGATTATGGAAGGTTATGGAAGGTTATGGAACCCTCAAGAACTCTCAAGAACTCTTTAGAAGTGTGGGGATGAGAAGATTGTGAAAAATGATGAAAAATGATGAGTTATAGGGGTATTTATATATGTGTGGGTCGGGTTAGGCTCTATGGGGCCGAATTAGTGGGCCTTAAGTGAGTTTCTAGAGAATTCACGTAAGTTCGCGGGCTTCTGGTAGTTCGTTTTAAAATGCCCATAACTCCCTACTCCGATGTCGTATTGACGAACGGTTTGTTGCGTTGGAAACTAAACTCGATGAAATTCATTCTAGGCTCTTGAAACACCTCAAAACTCCTAATATACCCGGAGATATATCCCTCCAAATTTGACCTAAAATTCTGTCCAAAATTCCGCCAACCTTTTTTCCAAATTTTTTTGACAAACTTATTTTCTTCGATTTGGTTGATCCCGGAATCTTCCAAAACTCTCTATACATGATATTTATCATTAATCATGCTTGATAATGGTCATTTCCTTTGGTTCCAAGGTTGTCCTTCCTGATTACGACTTACGAGATCGTAATTCATCCTTTACTTCATTGTTACGTGCTTCCCATGGCTTGTACCTTCCAAAACATCATGGGATGTCTCTGATACTCCATTAATATGGTGAAGTACGTGGCATGCTCATGGTCTAAAAGTGCGAGGTGTAACACATAATATGCTGACGGAGTCCCGCAACATTAGGAACACATAATCTGCCTCAATATCTAAGAACTCTGTCTGCAGAAATCTCAAATGGTGACTTTTTCTTCTGAGGGGCTGTATCTCTATAATGAACTAGTATGGGATCCTTATACTGGCACTTTTTCACCTCAGCTACTAAAGATGAGACAGCTGAATCCTGGATAGTGACTCCTGTATCGCCCGAGTCTAATAATCAAACTCTTAGGCTAGCTAACTCCTTTTTCTCTATCTGGACATCTCATAAACTACCTATGGGCTTGCAGCTAAGAGCATCAGCTACTACATTCGCCTTTCCAGGATGATGTAAGATACTAACATCATAATCTTTTAATAACTCTAACCATCGTCTCTGTCGTAAGTTCAACTCCTTCTATTTGAAAATATACTGGAGACTCTTATGGTCCGTATAAATATCCACATGAACACCATACAAGTAATGCCTCCACATTTTCAATGCATGAATCACCGCGGCTAATTCTAGATCATGTGTCGGGTAGTTTTTCTCGTGTTTCCGCAACTACCTCAAAGCATAAGCAATAACTTTACCGTGCTGCATCAGTACACAACCTAGTCCAAAGACGTGAAGTATCAAAATATATAACATAGCCTTCTGATCCTTCTGGAAGTGTCAGGACCGGAGCCGAAGTCAATCTATTCTTCAACTCCTTGAAACTACGCTCACAAGCATCTATCCACTAGAATTTAACTGATTTCTAAGTCAACTTCGTCAGCGGTCCAGAAAGAGAAGAAAACCCTTCCTGCAAAGAGCCCGCCAAACCCAGAAAACTACGAACCTCTGTTGGTGTTGTGGGTCTCAGCCAAGTCTTGATAGCTTCAATCATTTGTGTATCCACCCGAATACCATCAGCTGAAATAATGTGCCCCAGAAAAGTCACAGAATTCAACCAGAACTCACATTTAGGGAACTTTGTATACATCTTTCGGTCTTGAAGAACTTTAAGAACAACACGTAAATGGTCTTCATGCTCTGCCTCTAATCGGGAGTATCCCAGAATATCATCAATAAACACAATCACTAACAGATCTAGAAAAGGCATAAATACACCGTTCATTAAGTCCATGAATACTGCCGGTCCATTAGTCAATGCGGTTATGACATTACCCGAAACTCGAAATAACCATATCTAGTTCTAAAGGCTATCTTCGGAATATCTTTCTCTCTGAACCACACCCGGTGATACCCTGATCTTAAATCTATCTTCGAGAATAATTTAGCACCTTGCAATTGGTCAAACAAATCATCAATGCTCGAAAGTAGGTACTTGTTCTTTATTGTCACCTTATTCAGCTGCCTATAATTAATGCACATCCGTAAAGAGCCATCTTTCTTTCTAAAAAATTACACTGGTGCTCCCTACGGTGATGTACTAGGCCTGATAAAGCCTTTCTCAAGCAAGTACTTCAACGGCTCCTTCAATTCCCTTAACTCGGCAGGGGCCATTCTATAAGGAGGAATGGATATCGGCTTAGTATCTGGTAATACGTTAATGGAAAAGTCAATCTCCCGTTCCGGCGGTAGACCTGGAAGCTCGTCAGGGAATTCATCTGGAAACTCATTAACTACTGGGATATATTGAAGAGTCAGTAGCTTTGCTTCTATGTCTTGGACCCGGACTAAATGATAAATACAACCCTTGTCGATCATCATCCTTACCGTGAGATACGAAATAAACCTACCTTTCGATGATGCTGCATTACCCTTCCACTCTAGAACTCATTCCCCTAGAAACTAGAATCGAACCATCATTGTTCTACAATCAACATTAGCATAACAAAAGGCTAACCAATCCATACCCATAATCACATCAAAGTCCACCATATCTAACTCAAACAAATCTGCCATGGTATGACGATCACAGACTATGACCACACAATTTCTATATACTTGTCTAGCTATCACTGGGTCACCAACGGGTGTAGACGCCACAAAAGATTTGATTGAATCAGGTTTCACCCTAAGCTGACCTGCAAAAAAAAGAGTATCATACGATAATGCGGAACCAGGGTCAATCAATACGTATACATAATGAGAAATACCGATAGTATACTTGTCACAACATCGGGTGAAGACTCAGGATCCTGTCAACCCACCAATGTATAAATGCGGTTTTGTGGACCGCTCGAACCGGATGCTCCACCCCTACCTCTACCACAGCCAGCCGGAGTCTTAGAAGTTTGCCCCGATGGGCGTATATATAATGAAGAACCTTCTACTTGTTACACCTCAAAAAATTTCCCGTTGATGCATAGTGAATGGGCTAACGAAGAGCACGAAGTGTATGGTATTTCAATAAGTAAATAATGACATTTGATGACCCTAAGTAAGATTTCAAAGACATTCGATGTTAGACGAGAAAGTTTCCAAGAGAAGGCAAGGCATACGATAGGTATCGGACGAGAATTATGAGTAACAAGTTGATGGCGGCTTAATGATGTCTTGGGAAGATTTATAACGTCCCTTAGATTGTTAATGAAGTGTTAAACAAGTGTTAAGAAGATTCCATAAGGATTGGTGATCGAATGAAGTGACGAGAACAAGTTCGTGATCGAATGGGTTATACGGCTCATTATACGGACCGTATAATGGACCGTAGAACCATCACAATGAAGGTCCATCACGAGGCGGGATTATACGGTCGATTATACGACCGTATAAATTTATACGGACCGTAAAATGGACCGTATAATGGTCACAGAGACGAGAGTTTGAAGGTCCCATTTCACGGTCACTTATACGGACCATATAAGTTTATACGGATCGTATAAGTATCCGTATAATGTCCCGACAGATCAGATTTCTGAGTTATTAAAAAGGGGACTAAGTTCATTATTTCATTTCCACATTTCACTCCTTCTCTCTAGAACATCTCTCAACATTTCTCCCACACAAATTCAAGAGATATTAGTGATCATCTACATCAAACTAAGTGAATCAAGTATAAAGAACCCTTAAAGTTCATCAAAGACAAGAATCCAAGTGAAGGTGAAATTAGGTTTTTCTCAAGTGAAGAGTTTGCACCCAAGGTTCATTCTACACCATCTAAGGTAAGTTTTATGGAATTTCCTTGTTGTTAAAGGTATTTGGAAGTTGAAACACTTGGATTATATAAGGAAATAGGAAATGGGTCATGAATGTGGGAATAGTGTCACTTTTGAGTAAATGTTTGGATTGAGTTATGATTCTTGATACATTATGATTATAATCTTATTATAAATGATATTGATAACATGGAATAGACCTTGTATATGAATGAATGAAATTGTGTGATATGACCATGAATTTGGATGAATTGAGGTGAATTGAGAAGTAAGGATAATGTAGTTGAATAAAGGCTATTTTGATGATGTTGTGAAAGTTATTATTGATGTTTGGGAGCTGATATATGATATGGAAGGAGTCCTATAAATAAAGGAGACGCTGCCCAATTTTGTATAAGTTTTAGTCATGTATGCTAAGTTATCGACTCTCTAATGTTAGTACGCACTTTAATGGCGGTAAACGCGAGCATTAAAGAAGCACGTGCAAGTGATAGAATAGTGGAACGGAAAGGTGTGTAAGGCTAACCCTTCTTTCATAAGGCATGGTTATTTGGCCAAATATCTACCCTTCTATGAGCCTACGATATTCTTCGATGATCCTATCTCTAAAAGCTACTAAGCTTATAATTCTCGATATGATACAATTTTACTAAGTTCCTTATACGACGAGTAATCCTCTAAGGATAGAATGTAATGAATGACGATAGTAAAAAGGCTAAAGATGCTTATGAGCTTATATGTATATGTGCCCATGTGGGGCTATTATGAAAACCCCGAGCTTATATGGCCGGGTAGAATATAGTAGGTATGTATATATGTAATGCGCGCGCGCACCACTGCAGTTGGGTACGGATAACCCTGAGCCTTGGTAGGGCCAGGTATGTATGACACTGAGCCTTAGTAGGGCCAGGTATGTGAAACACCGAACCTTCGTAGTTGGGTATGCTATATAAATGCCATGTATATGACATCAATATGAGTACGAATATGCTAAGTACATGTAAATGTTATGTAAAGGCTATGTATATGCAATGTATATGAGATGTAAATGATATGAATATGAATATGAGTATGAATGGAAATATGAATATGAATACGAAAATGGATACGAATGGTAAATGAGTATGGATATGGATATATGTACACGGATACGCAATAGAAACGGAATGTCCCTATAGAAAGCAAGTAAGTGCGATGACGATGATACTATCATCTCCCATCCTATGTTATTTCATATGTTGTCTACTATGCTTTCATATTGACACCGAATCAGTGGAGTTAGCGTCCTATAGATTAAGGGATGTCGCGGTTCATTGATACACGATTTGGATGGCTTCATAGGGAGCCAATACACCTCCTCCGGTATGGCAAGAATTTGTAGATGCTTTTCTCCGACATTATTTGCCTCCAAAAGTTCGGCGAGCTAGAGCCGATAAGTTCTAAATTTGAGGCAAGGAAGCATGAGTGCCCTAGAGTATAGTCTCCGCTTTAATTCTTTGGCTAGGTATGCTTCAGCCATGGTAGCTGATATGGGTGATCGAGTGCACCAGTTTGTGAAAGGCCTAGGGCCACATTTGATGGATAGATGCTTGACCGCGTCCCTTCAGGACAACGTGAACATTTCATGTATTCAGGCCCATGCTCAGAATTTAGAAGAAAGCCAATAACAGCAAAGAAGTGAGCGTGAGCATGATAGAGGGCATAACAAGAGGGCTAGATCTTCGAATTCGATGAGAGTGAGTACGGGCGGGCACGGACGAGCGAGTTTTGAGGCATTCAGGCCATTCTATGATTAGTGCACCTCCACGGTATTCAGGCCAGAGATTTGATAGATCTACTCATCCCGGGCCGAGTCAGAGCTTTTCGGGATCTCAGTTTAGAGGTGATTCGGGTCAGGCGAGGCCACCCGTGCCATGATGCTCCCAGTGTGGGAAGTTACATTGGGGTTAGTGCAGATTGGGTTCAGCGGTTTGCAATTCACGGGTCGACCGGAAGACACATACTTAGATTGCCCCCTCGCCACGTGCAGGTAGGACCGCATTCGGGTCGATAGCCGGATCCT
>NW_026722355.1:0-7294 GCF_029784015.1 Lycium ferocissimum | reverse complement strand
TACTACTTATTGCTTAAAAAAATTTTTTAAACGCTATTCCGACTCACCTACTCCTAGGGCTATGATGCACCTTCTATCTCTTTACCGGTCTAATCGTCTGTCTCGGTACGACCTCTTGGGTTTCCGCCCGCTCTGTATATACAATTTCACTTAGACTATACTAGCTTCCCATTTGGTTCTCTACAAATAAACTTTATAGGATTTGGATGCCTTACAGAGTCACCATCCTAAAATTTCTCTCACTCCGGCATAAGCTTAACCTTAAACTACGATGAAATACGATGCTTTAATACTAGTATGATTGCGTCCACCTCACCGGATGACCTCATCACATAATCTGGAGTAAGTTGAAGTCTTAAGAGGTTTCAAAATGTTCTCCTAACAAATCTCCCTTCGAACTAGAAGGGTCTCTCATAACACGACTCCACAATTACTATTTTTGCCCTTTTGCGAATTCCTCAATATTAATTTTCACCTATGGATATGACTACTTCCCGTCACCAAACTTTTGATTCCCGATGGTGATGAACATACCTTGATCGCAGATTACTTATAAATACTTAGTTCTGCCCTTGGATTTCGACACGTATTAAGTAACAACTGCATCTGACAAATACACATACATAAAATATTCTAATAAGGACTCATATACACAGCCACATACGAGGTGGCGCTCCGATCTGTCGGCTAGGGAAAGAATATATGCGGTTCGAGGGACATTAGAAGCTGAGCTCCGCCACGACCTCTACCAGCAAGCTTTCTTGGTGTCGGCATACCCCCCGGTGGGCGCTAGCTAGAAGAAGAGGGCCCAACACCCCGGCCCCGGTGGCCCAAGGCCCCCCCCGGGCGCCCTAGAATCCCTTTTAATATGGCGTTGACGGAAAAAAAAGAAACCCCGGGGGGCCGGCTTCCCCCAAAAATGGGGCCTCCCCAACGAAAACAGGAAAAGGTGGCCCTCCCCCGATTTTCGAACTCCTATGCTTTGTGAACACCAAACCGGACCCTGGGGCCCCGGCTTTTTAATTCCTCCCTTTTACCCAATCGTGGGGTGCCTCCGTCTTGGTGAAAAATACCAGGTGTCTTGGTAGGGCGCCGCCTCAAAACTCCCCGAGAATAACCGGTCGATCTAGCCCTGCTGGCCCATGTTGATCATGATTCTGTCGGGGTGACGCCCTACCGTGTCGATCCTCCCTTCCCTAGACGTACGGGCTTGCACTCGGGCAATATCCATACCGAGGCCGAAGCCATCACCGGAGCCGGCTATCAATCAAGTAATGATCGACCCCCGTCACATGCTATCGATGCATCTGTCGGTCATATCCGCTACAATAGTGGGGGCATATCTAGCCAATGAATCAAACTCCGGACTATGCTCCGGACGCTCCCCGCCATTCCCCCCCGCTCTCTCTCGACGTTAGAATCTATCCAACTACCTCGCCTCATCTCCGGAGGCGTAGAGAAGTGACGAAGGCCTGCAGAACTCATCCCACACTACTGGGGGAGCACCCTCGCCTCTCGACAACTCCCAGGACTCATACCAATTAGCAGCTACATCATGCAACCGATATGAATATTTATACACTGGAGATGAGACCAAGTAAAGGCTTAACGAGAAAAATTTAGGATCGGTAACAACAATACGGTGACGATACTTGAGGTGCATTAAGGAAGGATGTTAGGATGGTTTGAGATAAATTACCGAGGTGGAACTAGTATTGAGAACGAACAGGACATGCGTATGGTTGAAACAAAAATGTGTTCCGACGCTGGTGTTAGGAGAAGAAAGGCAAGATAAAGTGAAACATAAGGATTAATGAAGCTACGTTGAGGCGGTTCTTAGAATAATTTGACCGCTTTCGTACATTCGGGTAAAGATTGCAACATCATGTGTGACCGGCAAATTAAGAGCAAGATACGAGCAAGGGAACGATAAAAGAGTTCGGCGTGAAGACAAAGAAACGACACGAGATAATGTGCCTAGAATGCTGCAAGTTGAGTAAAGAAAGATTGTAAGACGATTTAAGCAAGTGATCAGAACTAGTTGGCCACAAAAAGGAGGGTGAATTTATACGCTAACTTCTTTCAGAATTGTGTCAGCCGATAAAGGTTAAAACAGGGAACGACTATTAGTAGCTTAGAAACGACAGGAATCATATGACGACAATCGGTATCGACACTTAGAATTCCAGACTAGCGAATGGGTATGCTTGAAGATATCATCTGTGAGGAACGTACTCCGATTCGACAAGAAGGAAAAGCTTAACTCGAGATGTACCGAACCTTATTACACTAATTGTAAGGCAAGGAGGTTGCGTGCTGGACGTAGCTTCCGTTAAGGCACCGTGGCGGAATAATAACGAAAAGAAATGACTTGCGAACACGAGGAGGAAATGAAAGAGAAATACGATTGGTAAATGAGATTGCATGTTATGGTAGTAAAGGAAACCCCCCTCGAGATCCTTAAGACCCTATACGACTAGTTGAACATTCGAGGACGAATGTTCTAAAGGGGGAAAGGATGTTATATCTCGCATTCTGTACGTCGGAATATTTTTAAGTAGGTTGCGAAGAGTTATGGACGAGGCTATCTTCCGACTTTGTTGTAAGGCATGAGTCGCTTATGATTTCATGGGATGGAGATATTAAGGAAAATTTGGGGTAAAAGTGAAATTATGAAAACTAATATTTCATGAAATATGGGACCAAAAATGAATTATGGGAAGTTAGACATTTCATGAAAATTTGGGGCAAAAAGTGAAGTTTTGAAAAATTTAATTCATGAAAAAATGACCATGTGGGGATGCACATGACTTGTGGGCCATAGGCCACTTGTATGAGGTATAAGTGTAACATTAGATGACTTATTAAGTCATCTTTATCATTTCTCAACTCTAGAAATTTCAAGAAATTTGAAGAGAAAAAAAAAGAGGAGGAGAAGACGGTAAGAGGGGCATGGGGTAGAACCAGCCCATAAAATTGATCATGAAAAATTGTTTGCTTCAAGCTTTTCTACCAATTGGAAGGTCCTCGTCGACGTGGAGTAGTTGTTGGAACAAGAAAACCGCTTGTTGTCGCAATTTGCCAATTCTAGCCGAGGAAGAAGTTAAGTGGAAGGTAAGATTTAATCATCTTTACATGTTTAATAGGTGTTTGTGCATGTTGTGATGTGAAGAAATGAATGAAAACTCGTGAAATATGGTAAGTTGAAGCTGGGCCGTGTGTGCTGTGTCTTGGCCGTGTGTAGTGTGTTGCATAGGAGTAGTGAATTAATTGTATTTAACATGTTTTGTGTGTTAATGTTATGTGTAGAAATGAATGAAACTCATAAAATGTTGGAGTTGATGTTGAGCCGTGGATGTTGAGTTTTGGCCGTGTATGTGTTGTGTTGGATAGGGTGAAGAACTAATTTCATTCGGTATGTTTTGGTTGTTGTGTTGTGATTCTATGATGAAAAATGAAGTTTTAATGATCCAAGTTGAAGTTATAATCGTGTGGGCTGAATTGGACGATAATGTGATATTAATATGGTTTCTTGAATTTATGAAAATGAAGTTGTTAACGAATGGATTGTTGACATAGTTTATGAATTTGGAAGAAAGAATTGTGTTGGTGATGTTCTTGTTGAATTGGAATGATTTCGGGTAAGGTTGTGCATTGGATTGGCTTGCTTGATCGTTGAGCGGGTTATTTGAAGTGTTCTTGAATCTTAGTTGAATGATCTAGGTTTGGTACTTGAACTTGTGAGCGTTGTTGTTAATTTGAAAGTATGTAGTTGAATTGAATACAAGTGAATGTCGTCGCATTATGTGAAAGAAGGTTATTAATGTTAGAATGCGTTTTGAATTAATGGTTGATTCTATTGGAATGTTTGTTGGTATGGTTGTTGATGAATTTGGCCGAGTTAAATTCTCGGGGATGTCCAATTTATAGGGGAAATGCTGCCGAAATTTTTGTAGATAAAGTATTAATTTGGAATTGGATTCTTAAGTGTTATGGCTAATGGTTGATACCTAATGGCATTATTGTAGATCGTGAGAAGTCGAGACGTAAGTTCGGATTAGCTAGGAAGCGGCTAAGGTATGTAAAGCTCAACCTTTCCTTCTTTGGCATGTCTTAGTTGAAAGTAAGTTATGACACGAATCTCGAGGTAATTCTATTCTGGTGATCTGAGCATGTTTATGATTCTTATTGGCTTCTTGACATTCGCATTCTTAATGTGGACAAATCGTGGTCCTTATGTCATTTGCATACTTAAATTTCAAAAGTTGCATAAAGGTTTTGTTTTTCAAAAGAATTCTATTCCTAACGATTCCGAAACTACGAACGTCTGTAACTTCCACAGAAAGGATCGGATCGCTTCGATATGATTGTGGAAAGTCCTAAAGTGAATAAGGATCGTAACTTTCCGAGGTGGGCTCGGATTGATTTGACATATGACTATGATCCTTACGGTTCTAGGATATGCTTATGATGTTTGATATGTCTCCTAGTATCGTCCAAAAGATTTTTGATATAACTTTTGTTCCGACTTTCAAGTGACGATCCGTTTGTACTATTTCATTGAGTCTCTGGAAATGATTTGTGTGCATATGGTTTCTCACTACTCTGCTCGTGCATGCCTCAATGCATCTTTCACCGAGTCCCGGGCCGGGTACGTATTCGTGCAACTTCTCTGCATTGTTCACCGAGTCCCTCACTAGAGGGCCGGGTACATTATATATATATATGTATGTATGATGAATGATGATGTGATGAGATGGGGATGGCATACCGAGTCCCTTGCAAGCGGGGTCGGGACACGCTATTCACCGAGTCCCTCACTAGAGGGCCGGGTATGGTATGTATATATATGTATATATACGTACGCATACATGATTATGATATGATTTTACTCACCGAGTCCCTCTCTAGAGGGCGGGTGCACGTATATATGTACGATGATATGATGATACGATTATGACATGATTTTATTTACTGATATATGTATATGCATGACAAATGTTCAAAAGAACAAGTCTTGTGATTTTCTGGTCATTACACTTGTTTCTGTAGTTCCTATCTTGGTTATGACTCTGTTTTTCCGTACTCCATAGCATACTCGGTACATATTACGTGCCGAGCCCCTTTCTTCGGGGCTGCGTTTCGTGCCGCGCAAGTACACCCAGATGAGCTGAGGATATTATTAGAAGATGTTCCAGCGGGGTTAGCGAGCTCCGGCCTTCCTTGGGAGTCTTGTCGAGTCGAGCATTATGTTACGACGCTTTGTTCTATGTTAGAGACTTTGCGAACGATGTCGTGGGTATAAGATGTCGGTTATGTAAGCGGCTATGTAAATGTGTTATTATGCATTGTATTATAAGTACTATATGTTTCTATGTGTTACGATTTTCCTTGATTCGAGAAAGATAAAAAGCATATTATTCTTCCAAAAACTTTCGTTATGTATACGTGTCATGATTTGAGAGCCAGCGTGATTGTGAGTATTATGTGAGTCAGCGGGTTCGCTCGGCCCTAAATAAGGGTCGGGTGCCCATCACTCCCTAACAAAAATTAGGGTGTGACACTAGTCACTTTCTTCTGTCACTGCCATTCTTCTGCCGAAATCAAAGGTTAGTATAAGGAATCTCATTCCCTATGACTTGGCTCTATGGCACGATCTCAGATGTGAAAGAAGAGTAACCACCCTAGATGCCCCGTAGCCTCCTGTTTATAAATGTGGCGCGCTACACCATAAACGAGGACTCTCTGACACGACTTTGCAGATAACCCCTAGGACGAACTGCTCTGATACCAATTTGTCACACCCCAACTTGATAGGGCATGACGGGCACCCGACCCTTACTTAGGGCCGAGCGAACCCGCTGATCCTCATAATACTCATAATTTTACTGGACTCTTCAACCATGAAATGAGTGCATAATGAAAGTTTTTCAAAGAACAACATGCTTTTCGTCTTTCTTAAATCAAGTAAAATCTGTAAACATATGAAATCTGTAACAGAATGCATAATGATACATCGGCTTACAGAGCCGCTTACAAGACTGACATGCTATATACGTGACTCTGTCTGCAAAGTCCCTAACATAAAACAAGATATCATAACATAAATACTCTGACTCGGCAACACTCCGGAAGGAAATGGAGCTCTCCAATCCAGCTGGAACATCTTCTGCTAATATCCTCTACTCATCTGTATACACCTGCGTGGCATGAAACGCAGCCCAAGAAAGGGGGTCACATTTAAATATGTATTGAGCATGTAAAGCATGAAGTATAGTAAACAAAATTAGACTTGAAATAAGAGTATAGAGAAATTAGTACAAAAACGAAAAAACCACAAGGCTTGCCTTTGAAACATGAATCATGCATGTCAATATCATATCCAACTCATTATGGGACTTAGAAACATAAGTGAATAATCATCTTGTACATATGCATATATAACGTGTCCCGGCCCTCTAGTGAGGGACTCGGTAAATAAAATCATCATATCGTCATGTCATCATATCATCATGTCATCATATATATATATATATATATATATACCGTACCCGGCCCTCTAGTGAGGGACTCGGTAGAATAACGTGTCCGGCCGCCTCGCGGGGACTCGGTGGAGGAGATCCTGTCTCCATCATGGGTACATCATACTCGGCCCATCCCGGCTGGCCGGCGCCATCATCACATCATATATATATATCGTACCCGGCCCTCTAGTGAGGGACTCGGTGAACAATGCAAAGTTGGAACCGTGCACGAATACATACCCGGCCCGGGACTCGGTGAAAGAAGTAATAACAGCTCGCACGAGCAGAGTAGTGAGAAACCATATGCACATAAATCATCTTTTAGGACTCGATAGGAAAGTAGACAAATCAACGCTCGAGTATCCGGACAGTAGTCACACTCAGGACTCTTGAAATATCATTACGAAATATGTCACATAAAATCTTAGGGATCATAAACACGTATCGTTTTGGTCCGAGCCCGCCCATGAAAGTTACGGCATTATTAATTATGTAACCAATTTGTGAACATATCAAAGCAATCCGAGACCGTATATGGAAGTTAGGGACATTATACATTACAGAACACTTTAGGAATAAGAACTCTTTATGCAACATTCATTAGTCAGACATACAAAAGACTCGAGGGCAATAGCTCGACTACATTAAGAGTGCGGATATCAAGAAGTGAATAAGAATCGTGAGACATGCTCGGATCTTAAGAGTGAAGTTACCCCAAGGCTCGTATCGTATCATACTTACATCTGGGGCATGCCAAAAAAAAAAAGGAT
>NW_026722354.1:0-7899 GCF_029784015.1 Lycium ferocissimum | reverse complement strand
TATAACAAGTTGGATAGTTGAGAAATTTGGAAAACATGGTGTGGGATGTTTTATGGAGCCTATTGGTGTTGATAATGTTGTTGTGATGTTGGTATTGTTGTTGTTGTTTTTAGTTATTGGATTGTGATTTCGGGCTAGGCATATAAACAGGGGATATGCTGCCCGAATTTCGGCAGATTCTAAATGAATTTAAATTGAGGGCTTAAGATAATTGTTTGACAATGAGCCTAACAATAATATGAATGGTTTACATGTAGATTTACGAGCTTGGAAGGATAAACGTTGAGTAGTTAAGGAGACCAAAAGGTATGTTAAGGCTATTCCTCTTTCTTTTAAAGGCTTCTTTTCCTACCAACCCATGCATGAATTCCATAAAAATCCTCATTTCCAAGAATGTTAGCGATTCATGACTCTTAAAGTTTTTATGGGGCTAAAGATGAATAATTTTTTTTTATGATAACCATGACGATGATTATGAGGGATTTATTTATCAAAGCTCTAAGGCATACGGATTTCATGTTATTATGAGATGATTTTATTCATAGAGATTTCCAAGCACATGAGCTTTATATTATTATGAGGTGATTGAGCTTACTTTGCAATTTCTTAATTTCCTGCATTATTGGTAATCTCACCTTATGACCCTTGTTCCTTCAAGGTGGGTGTTATAGCCCGTATTTCGTACGTTCGGATATTGCGAGACAATGGTGAGAAGTTAAGGACAAGACTATGTTCTAAAATAATTGTAACATACTAGTTGTTAGGAATATTATTTATGAACATTGGTATTATGGAAATGTTGAAAAGGTTAAGGGTAAAAAGGAAAATTCACAAAATGGCCATGGAAATAATGTGGAAGGCTAGGGGCGAAATGGTAATATTGAGGGAAGTCGAGGGGCAAAACGGGAATTTCACAAAAAGGGTTCATGAAGGTTCCAAAGAGCATATTGGCCATGTGATGGAAAATATGGACTAAAGTGTATATGGTAAAATATTAAGTCATCTTTTAGTTTAATGAAATTCAAGAAAAAGAGAAGAAAATTCTAGAGAAAGGATGATGACAAATAAGTAGTCATCTTTGAAAATTCAAAGAAAGGGGGAGAAAAGGAAAGAAAATTCTAGAGAAATTGAGGAAGGGAATCATGTGTTTATATTCTTATTTTGAGGGACCTAATTATAAACATGGACAAGTGGTGGGAGATATATATTTATATATGTAAGTGGTCATCATTTTAAAGAGAGAAAGACTTGGAGAGAAAGAAAAAAAAAAAAAAAAAAAGAGAGAAAGAAAGAAAGAAGGAGGATTCGGCCAAACATGGCCTAGAGAGAGTGAAGGAGAAAAATTATTTTTCCCTAGCATTCCAAGTAATTGGAAGGTCCTCTACAATATGGAAGGATTGTTGGAACAAGAACATCACTCATTTGCACAAATTCATAACCCTAGTCAAGTGGAAAGTTGAAGGAAAAAGAGTAGCGGTAGCGAGCTTGGACAATTAAGCGTAGCTAGTAAGGCGCAACGCAGGTATGTTAAGGCTTGTCCCTTTTTCTTTCTACGGCATGATTCATACATGAGATGTGCTAAATGCTTCCATAACGTCCTTATTTTCAAAAGATAGACGCAATAGTTCTAAAGCATAACTTTCCTTTCTTAAGGTCTATAAATGTTTTCAAAACTATTCATTTTCTCCAAAAACTAAGCTTTACGATTTTAAAAGTTTTTTAGTTTTTATGACATAAAACAACGACTACGATTTTATGACGACAATGATGATGCTAGATATGAGAAAAGGTCTATGACGTATATGTCGAGGGTATGTTCTTACCGTGAACACGACGATATGAAATGTTAAGCTATTTGTGGATAATGACTGTTATAAGGTTTCAAAGTATATGGAATGATGTGTCATGATCCTGTTTTATGTTTCCCGTGATGTTATCCTTCAGTGTTAGTCTCGCCTTATAATCGTTCCTTCTAGGTGAGACAAGCGCCCATAGTTATTCCATAATATAATCGGAGGTTACCGACCTTACGTCACTCCGATAGAGTTATAGCTTTTCTTCGGGCTCTCCTGCATGCTATGACGTGAAATATGTATAAGTATATGTATATGTATATGTATATGGGGAAGATGGGAAAAAGGGCAGAGCGCTATAGACGCTATCCACCTGATCAGTTGGTATCGGGCGGTGGTGGGGCAAACCCAATGGTGGGGCAAACCTCGGTAAGAACGGCGAGTCCCGAGAGTGGGGGGTAAGTATAAGGCTTGCCTAGGCAAATCCCACATTGGTTCAAATCCCACATTAGTTCCGTGCAAATCTCATATCGGTTAATGTTGTCCCGGACGCGGGATATATATATATATATATATATATATATATATATATATAATATATATATATATATATATATATATATTTATAGTTAAATGGATCGGCGCCGACGCGCGGCAATATGATATGTTCTATATTCCATATATATGAAAGAAATGTTTTAATTTCAAGAGAAAGATAAGCATGCATGGCATCCGCCCCCAGGGGCACTCATATGTACAGGTTACCCCGCTACCCTATGATATGCTCTATGTTTCCATGCGTTACTGCTCATATGTACATTTCTTACTATGTTACGATTCTGCCTTACATACTCAGTACATTGTTCGTACTGACCCCTCTTCTTCGGGCCGCGTTGCGTTTCATGCCGCGCGGTACACCCGATGATGCGAAGTTAGCATAAAAGATGTTCCGGATAGTTGGCGAGCTCGTTCGCTTTCCGGGAGTGTAGCCGAGTCGAGCTTGTATGCTAGGATTTCGATGCGATTAGAGACTTTGCGGACGAGTTGTGGGCATAGGAAGTCGGTCGACGCCGGCCGCCTGGTACGGCCGATGTGTCATAAGTGTTATGTTATGTGTTTCGTATCAATATAGATTTTGTTTGAACTAAGTACAAAAGAAAATTTCTGAAGGTTTTACTACGTTTTCATTCTTATTAATGTAAAAGTCTAAGGGAGTCTATATATGTAATAAGGGTCAGTGGGTTCGCTCGGCTCCGGTTACGAGGTCGGGTGCCCATCACACCCTAGTAAGATCGGGGTGTGACAAAGTGGTATCAGAGCAGGTCGGTCTAAGGGTTGTTTGCAAAGTCGTGTCCGTGTGAGAGTCTGTTTATGGGTGTGAAGCCGGCCACATTTATAAACGGAGGCTGGGGGCATTTAGGGATTGTTGACCTTTTTTTTTTTTTCTGTCTTAGATCGTGCGATAGAGCCAAGTCATAGGAAAAGAAATTCCTTATATAAGCTTCACATACGATGGTAGAAGCGAGGAAAGGGAATACTGCGAACAGGCAAAAAGTGAGATGTGTTGTTTCGAAAAGGCTATGGATTTGGCGTGGCGACGAAGGTGTGATCGCTACCCTCGGGAATCTGGGAATCCAGGATGAAAGATAGTTATGCACAAGAGTGAAAAGTAAACACCGAGAGTTAAAAGGGCAAAAAGGTAATTGTAAGAGAAAGGACGTGTTACGAAAATGCTTCGGAGTCCGTGAAACCTCGACTTGCTTCAGAATATGTAATAAAGGTCATGTGAGGAAGCGGACGCGAAAACATCGCATTAAGGCATCGAATTCCACCAAAGTTCCGGGTTAAGCGTGCTCGGGTGAGAGCATTTCGGGATGGGTACTTTTACCCCGGGAAATAAACCAAAAGTTCTACAAATTGAGATACAAGAGACAAATGAGAGGTTAGAGTAACCTAAGGAAAACTAGAGTGTACGGGATGGTTGGAAACCTTAAGAGGACGCGTAAGACGAGGTGGATTAGCTCGGTAAAGAAACAGGGAGCGTGTATAACACAGCCCTAGAATTAAGATAGGCTTGAACAGCATTTGGACGTATTTTGTTGGCTAGCTGATAGTAATTATATACATATATATGTGAAGATGTAGGATATTCCAAAATGATTGTATAGGTGAATATTGGAGTTCCAGTAACCGGCGCTATGGCAAGGAGGGCATTAATCAAACAAAGGAATCGAAGCCCGAGTAATAGCGAAAGTAAATGGTCCTGGTGTTATGAGGTAAGCTGTTAGTGCCTCTGCGACAGATTAAGACTGAAGAATCTAATACAGTAATAGTTGGAAAGGAAGAGGAGTGAGCTAATGGAAAACAAGGAGACCAGAGGGTACGGAAGGGTGAACGATAAGAAATTGCAAAGAAAAGGGAAGTAAGAAAATCTAGTGAGGGAAACCTCGAGAGAAGCTACCGACAAGACACGAGAATACTTGGGCCGAAATTTAAAAGATAGGTGTGAGAAGGGATAGAGTGTGGCAATATAGATCAAAAGGGAAGAATGTGGAGTCCGAGGACCGATTCCAATAAGTAGGGCCAGGGGATAGTAAGCTGCGATAAGGAATGTGAAGTAAGAGAAAGGGATGACTAAGCTTAGCGACGATGCAATGAAGCTCTAGTTTTGGAAGTAATATAAAGGAATAAATGTATAGCCATACTAGTATGGTTGCCATAGGCATGGAGAGTCAGTCTCGAGAGGATGACCTAAGAAGGGGTGAGGTCTATGTGTTAGAAAGGAATAGTTCACGAGCTTTAGAACCCATATGAAGAAATAGCAAGAGAAGGAAGGTACTCGAAGGCGGTTAGCATATAAGGAGCCCCCCAAAGGGGGGGGGGGGGGAAGACCATATTATATTAAACCTAGAAAGGAATCGCAACACCAACACTATCAAGTGTCAGAAAAGGAAATCTATTAGCTTGGAATCAAAGTTCAAAATATGTCGGCGTGTCGTAAGAATACCTGGGAGAAGAGTAGAAGCGAAATAACAATGAGTATACTAGCAGATAGACCCGAGGATAAAGGAATAGCCTACAGCCACCTTGGATCGTTAAGTAAAGATTACGTACTAAGACATGGTTTCCGTTAAGGTGCGGTGACGAGACAATAATGGAAAAGAAAGGACCCGGAAAGAACAAGGATGATGAGGTGACACAATGAGTTAGAAAAACCTATGACAAGGAGCAAGGACTCATGAAAAGGTCAAGGAGTCCGATTATAAGGAAAATAAGGTAAAAGGATAAGGAATGGGCATAAAGGAAAGAGTGACTATAAAAGGAACCCTCCCGGAGTATTATCACGCCCATAAGGTCAGTTGAACATTCGAGGACGAATGTTCTAAAGGGGGGGAGGATGTTATAGCCCGTATTTCGTATGTTTGGATATTGCGAGACAATGGTGAGAAGTTAAGGACAAGACTATGTTCTAAAATAATTGTAACATACTAGTTGTTAGGAATATTATTTATGAACATTGGTATTATGGAAATGTTGAAAAGGTTAAGGGTAAAAAGGAAAATTCACAAAATGGCCATGGAAATAATGTGGAAGGCTACGGGCGAAATGGTAATATTGAGGGAAGTCGAGGGGCAAAACGGGAATTTCACAAAAAGGGTTCATGAAGGTTCCAAAAGAGGCATATTGGCCATGTGATGGAAAATATGGACTAAAGTGTATATGGTAAAATATTAAGTCATCTTTTAGTTTAATGAAATTCAAGAAAAAGAGAAGAAAATTCTAGAGAAAGGATGATGACAAATAAGTAGTCATCTTTGAAAATTCAAAGAAAGGGGGGAGAAAAGGAAAGAAAATTCTAGAGAAATTGAGGAAGGGAATCATGTGTTTATATTCTTATTTTGAGGGACCTAATTATAAACATGGACAAGTGGTGGGAGATATATATTTATATATGTAAGTGGTCATCATTTTAAAGAGAGAAAGACTTGGAGAGAAAGAAAAAAAAAAAAGAAGAGAGAAAGAAAGAAAGAAGGAGGATTCGGCCAAACATGGCCTAGAGAGAGTGAAGGAGAAAAATTATTTTTCCCTAGCATTCCAAGTAATTGGAAGGTCCTCTACAATATGGAAGGGTTGTTGGAAAAAGAACATCACTCATTTGCACAAATTCATAACCCTAGTCAAGTGGAAAGTTGAAGGAAAAAGAGTAGCGGTAGTGAGCTTGGACAATTAAGCGTAGCTAGTAAGGCGCGGCGCAGGTATGTTAAGGCTTGTCCCTTTTTCTTTCTACGGCATGATTCATACATGAGATGTGCTAAATGCTTCCATAACGTCCTTATTTTCAAAAGATAGACGCAATAGTTCTAAAGCATAACTTTCCTTTCTTAAGGTCTATAAATGTTTTCAAAACTATTCATTTTCTCCAAAAACTAAGCTTTACGATTTTAAAAGTTTTTATGACATAAAACAACGACTACGATTTTATGACGACAATGATGATGCTAGATATGAGAAAAGGTCTATGACGTATATGTCGAGGGTATGTTCTTACCGTGAATACGACGATATGAAATGTTAAGCTATTTGTGGATAATGACTGTTATAAGGTTTCAAAGTCTATGGAATGATGTGTCATGATCTTGTTTTATGTTTCCCGTGATGTTATCCTTCAGTGTTAGTCTCGCCTTATAATCGTTCCTTCAAGGTGAGACAAGCGCCCATAGTTATTCCATAATATAATCGGAGGTTACCGACCTTACGTCACTCCGATAGAGTTATAGCTTTTCTTCGGGCTCTCCTGCATGCTATGACGTGAAATATGTATAAGTATATGTATATGTATATGTATATGGGGAAGATGGGAAAAAGGGCGGAGCGCTATAGACGCTATCCACACGATCGGTTGGTATCGGAGCGGTGGTGGGGCAAACCCAATGGTGGGGCAAACCTCGGAAGAACGGCGAGTCCCGAGTGGGGGTAAGTATAAGGCTTGCCTTTTAGGCAAATCCCACATTGGTTTAGGCAAATCCCACATTGGTTCGAGCAAATCCCATATCGGTTAATGTTGTCCGGACGCGGGATGTATATATATATATATATATATATATATATATATATATATATATATATATATTTATGGTTAAATGGATCGGCTGCCGACGCCTCGGCAATATGATATGTTCTATATTCCATATATATGAAAGAAATGTTTTAATTTCAAGAGAAAGATAAGCATGCTTGGCATCCGCCCCCAGGGGCACTCATATGTACGGTTACCCCGCTACCTATGATATGCTCTATGTTTCCATGCGATTCTTTTGCTCATATGTACATTTCTTACTATGTTACGATTCCTCGCTTACATACTCGGTACATTGTTCGTATCGACCCCTCTTCTTCTTGGGGGGCGCGTTTCGTGCCGCGCGAGTACACCCGATGATGCGAAGTTAGCATAAAAGATGTTCCGAAGATAGTTGGCGAGCTCCGTTCGCTCTTGGAGTGTAGCCGAGTCGAGCTTGTATGCTAGGATTTCGATTGCGGTTAGAGACTTTGCGGAGACGAGTTGTGGGCATAGGAAGTCGGTCGGCCAGCTACTGTACCGACGATGTGTCATAAGTGTTATGTTATGTGTTTCGTATCAATATAGATTTTGTTTGAACTAAGTACGAGATAATAGTCAAAATACCCCCCAACGTTTGACCAAAATGCCAACTACACACCTAACCTTTGCGTTGGACCTATTACCCCCCTGAAATTTTTTTTTCAGTATTAAAATGCCCCTTTTTTGCTGATGTGGCGGGTCCGATATGCCAACCCCCGGTGTTAAAATGGCGCTTGTCCACACGCGCCTGGCCCACGTGTCACATATTTAATTTCAGCCCATTTTTGACCCGGAACCCGACCCGTAGCCATAAATTAAACACCATCCCAATTCTCTTATTCACAAAAACCTAGCAGCCATCCCAAATTTCACGATAAACACCATTTTCAACCCAATCTTTGTTTTCATTTTCTCACGTACATATTTTCGTTCTTTGTTCTCGTCGTTCATTGTTGTTCATCTAGGAAAGGTTAGTTTCCTTACATTTTTTTTTTTCTTTCAAAAAAT
>NW_026722353.1:0-7567 GCF_029784015.1 Lycium ferocissimum | reverse complement strand
AATTAGTTTGGCCTTAAAATTCCACCCTTTCTTTAAACATTTCCTAAGGACGGAAGTCGGCAACATAACAAACAACAATAACCAACCTAGCAACATCAACAACCAATCCGAAAGACAATACAACAATAATAACCCTCTTTTCCATCATTCAACAACTTTCATAAATTCACTTCGATGACTTGCATTCAAGCCAACGTCGACGCTTATACATTCACATACTAACCCGAACCCATACCAACAATATTTAAGGACATTCTAAGAAATTCATACAACATTTCCAATAATCCAAATTTTCCTCCAAGTCCCGATCATCCCAAACCGAGAACCTCACTTTAACCCATCCCTTATTTTCAATTCATGATTTGCATCCACAATTCTCATTCTACAATGCTATTCTCATCAATATACAATTTACATTAAATATACAATAGTCTCCAAATCAGCCCGCAACAACCACAATATCAATTTGAGTCAACAAACATTCATTTCCAACATAGAATTCACAACGACGACGACTAAAACATTAAGCGATATTCATTCGTTCATTGTCATATAATGTGACCCACTTCGACCAACACTACACATATACATATATGGATGATTCTCAATCATTCTTCACCCTACAATGATCATAATATACTAACTAAGCATTAATTCATAATTTCACACAACACAACACACACACTACATACACGCTCACACCACACACCCAACTCATTCCAACATTCCATATATCATGATTTTCCTCCATTTTAACATACTACAACAAACATACAACCTTCATAATACATAAAACATAATCAAATCTTACCTTTTCTCTTCAATTTCCAATAGCCTAGGGTTTCCAAAGATGAAAATAATGGGTTGATCGCCCAACGACACCTCCACGCTTACTTAGGACCTCAATATAGTGGGTTTACACCAAGAAATTAATTTTAGAAGAGCTAGAAATGGGAGTGGATTTTTCCTTGGGCTGGCCGAGAGTCTCCTTCAATGGAGAGGTCTTCAATTTTTTTTTGTGCAAGTGTTGAAATGAACTAAAGATGACTAGTGGTCATCTTTTAATCTCCCTTGAGTTGTACAAAATCTTGGCCCACATTAATGTGATGATCAATTAAAAGATGACAAAAAAATGGTGTGGACACCACTTTAAATCCACACGGCCAACCATGGAATTGGATGATTTTTTAAACCCTTCCAATTTATCATTTTTGGCCCCAAATTCCCCCTAATTATTCCATCCCAAAAAATTAAATGAACAACTTATTTTTAAAAAAAATCAAAGGTCAAAACCCCAATTTTTTTCCCCGAATAGTTTTGTCCTAACTTATCATAATCAACCCGGGATTGTTCCAATGATAGAAAGGGGGATATAACACCCTAATCTTCCTTAATTTTCCCCATACCAATAAAATTATAAGCAATTTTGGGGCCAAAAAAAAATCGGAGGTTAAAAGTCTCTACCTCGATCCCGGTCTTACCCTTAATTTATCGCTTAGGCTCGGTTTTCCCCAAGAAAAACCGGGATAAACAACCCGTTTTTAAAGGGCGAGATTCCCCTTCGTTTAGGGGCGGGGGAACCCCTGTGTTCGAGGGGATTTTTTTAGCATCTATACCCCCCGGGGGTTGGGTTCACCCCGCCCGTTGGCTAGGGGGCTTTGGGAGAGTCCCCGCCTAGCGGGCCCCCGACCGATTTATGCTTTCCCGGACGCCAAGACCCGGCCTTCCCCGAGGGGCCCGATTTTCCCCCTTTACTTTCTAGAGTATATGTTTTGATAGATCCCGGCTCCACATTGTCATATGTTACTCCGATTTTTGGGGTCGGTTTTTAGAATAAAACCCGGGATTTGTTTAAAACCCTTTTTGAGGTGTTCACCCCGTCGGCACCGGTTTTAGCCGGAGCATATGAAAATCTTTAATTGTAATTTGTGACCCCGAATTATGTTTGTCTTGCATGGGGGGAAAAGGGGGATTTTGATGTTATAAGGGAGGGATTGGTTGGTTTCTTGCTACGCCAATGTTAATTGTAGAATAAAAAATGGTTCGCTTTCTTTTGGGGAACCGTTTTAGAAGGGAAAAAGGGAAATCCCACAAAAAAAAAGGGTAGGTTTATTTCCATTAAAGGAAAGGGAAAATGACAAAAAGGTTGCATTTATCATTTTTTAAAGGCGAGTTCAAGTTGATAGGTAACCGCCAATTTTTCAAGGCCTTCGTAGTGAATGAATTTTCGAATTTTCCCCCAAAAAGCTCCTGGGCCTTCCCCCCCCGGGGAAAATTTGGGTTTTTCCTTTATGGGCCGACCCCAAGCCTATATCTAGTCCCCCCTTTTGGAGTGGCCTCAAGGGGAAAAGAGTTGAAGGAGCAATTGAAAGACTTGTTCGAGAAAGGCTTTATTAGGCCTAGTTCATCCCCAGGGGGAGCCCCCGGGTCTTTTGTCCGAAAGAAAGATGGCTCTTTAAGAATGGCGTCCATTATCGGAAATTTGAACAAGGTGATAATCAAGAAAAAATCCTCTTCCAAGGTTTCCATGACGGTTTGATCAATTACAAGGTGCCAAAATGGTTTTCCAAGATAGATTTGAGACCCCGGTATCATCAAGGAGATTTTTGGGGAGAAAGATATCCCTAAGAAAAACTTTCGAAACAAGATATGGCCATTTTAAGTTCCGAGTATGTCATTTGGGCTAACTAATCCCCCCAAAAGTTGTTCATGGATCTAATGAATAATGTTTTCCCGTCCCCCTTCCCCAGATTTGTTCGTGATTGTATTCATGGGTTTTTTCCGGGTTTTTCGATCCAAGGGGCCCCAGCGGATCATTTGCGATCGTCCTTAGAATTCTTTAAACTGGGAAGTTGTTTGCAAAATTTTGGGGCGGGGCCCCGGTTGAACTCTTGAAAATGGGGTAATTGTTTAAAAATTTTTGGTTTTCGGGAGATAGAAAAAAAGATTGAGGTGAAAAGATTCCAGGCCCAACCTTCCTCCCTAGGTACGTAGTTTTCGGGTTTAAAGGTTTATTCCCCAAGATTTTTTAAGGTTTTTCTTCATTTCCGCACCACTTTAAAAGCCCCCCAAAACCCCCAAAAGTTTAAAGGGATGTTTTTGAACGTTTTTCCTAAGAGAAAAGGGGACAGAATCGTTCCGCAAAAAAAATGGGTTAACCCCTGGGGGAGGGGAAATTTTTTATCGCGAGTTTAGGCTTTCCCTGTTTTAGCAACAGGGCAAGGTGATTGCATACGCCCAAGGAAATTTTGGGAAACACGAAAAGAATTAGGAACCCATGATCTTGAATTCCCGCAATAATTCATGCATTAAAGATAGGGAGCATTTTTTAAACCCCGGGGTACGTAGATATTTATAAAATCAAAAGAGCCCTTCGATATCTTCGCAAAAAAGAGTTGAATTTCCCAAAACCACGATGGTTAGAATCTTAAAAGATTATGATATTGATATTTTTATATCACCCCAAAGGCAAATGTTGGGGCCCGGGCCGCCAGCCCGACATGGGAAGTTTATAGATGTACAACCCGGAAAAGAAATTTGCCCCGGAGCCCAAAACAAAATTTAAGCCTGGGAGTTCGGTAGTGGACCGTGTGAAAAACCACCATTCAAAACCGGGGCTGTCGCTAGTAGTGGAAGTGAAAGAGCGACAATACGAAGACCCCACGGGGCAAGTTTAAAGATACCCCTAAAGGGGAATCATCATAATAAATTCGAGCCCCGAGCCCGATGTCGGGCTTTGTGGTTCCCAAGGAAAGGTTTTACGCCACCAATATTGAGAGAAGTTCATTGTTTTTCGTTATTCTATCCCCCCCAACAAAAAAAAATGTATAATAATCTTAAATCCATGTATTGGGGGGAAGGGGAAAAAAGATAAAAAGAAGAATTTGTAGCAAAAGCCCCAATTGTCAAAAAGGGAAGATCGAGCCCCAAAAAAGTCGGGCATTGGTTGAATAGAAATCCCAATTTTGGAAATGGGAAGGATTAACATGGACTTCTTTAAAAAAATTTTCCCCCTGCTCCCCAAGTATGATTCCATGGGGTTTATCAGGAGGGACCACTTTTTCCAAGACATTTCTCCCGGGAACGACTTTGTAGCAGAAGATTATGCAAAAGCTCATGTTAAAGAAAATAGTGCGACTTCATGGTGTTCCAATATCAAATTATCCCAAGAGGTACCCCCCCTAAAGCCCCCCGGGAAAGTCCTTCCAAGGGGGTTTAGGACCGTAACCCTTGGGGTACCGATTTCACCCAAAGACCGAGGAAAGGGAAACGTACTTTTCGTACTCGAGGATATTTTAAACAGCTTTAAATGATAGATTTTGGGGGGAAATTGGGATGATCATTTGCCACTTATTGAGTTTGCTTTAAATAATTTTGCAAAATTTAGCATTCAAAGGGACCGATTTTTGCTTTTTTATGGGGGAAAGTGTAGATCCCCAATTGGGTTTTAAAGGGGAGAGGCTAAATTGATAGGGCCGATTTGGGCCAACAAGCCAGAGAAAGTCAACTATACAAGATCGATTGTTGGGGGAACCCAAAGTCGTCAAAAGTCCTATGGATAATCGCCCAAGGGACCAGAGTTCCAAATCAAAGACTTTTTTTTAAAGGGGGTCGCCAATGAAAAGGGGTTAGAGATTTGGCAAAAAAGGAAACTTAGTCCCCGATATTGGGCCTTATTTAAATTGTGCGAAAGGGCCAAGTGGCTTTTTCCCCGATTTACCTCTGGATTTGGAGTCGGCTCATCCGATTTTCATGTCTCGAAGCCAAATGGTTTGGGGGATCCTACCCGGGTTTCCCCTTAAAACGATGTTCAAGCAAAAAGTTAGTTTTTGATTTTTAAAAACCCCCTTTCCATTTTGATAGGGGGTTTCGTAGGCTTAGAAACAAAGAAGGAAAACCCCCAAAAGTTTTATGGAGAAATAATAATCGAGAAAGAGACATGGGGAAGGGGGAAAAAATTAAGGGAAACCAAATATCCGCATTTTTTTTGGGGCCCCCTTTGGTTGGGGCCCAAAATGAAACGTCAAGATATAAGGTATGTATGCTTTTCCCTTTTGGGAGGGGCGTGTGTAGCCCAAATTATATTGCTATTATGTTGTGGCCCCGTGAGGCATTGATATTAGGGGGGTTGTGGGAAAGGGTGTTAGTTCCATAAAATTTGGGGAAATCGCAAATTTTTGTAAAATTTGGTGCTTTTAAAATTCGAGGACGAAAAGTTCTTTAAAAAAATGTTACACCTTTAAAAAAATTTCGTTGATGCACAAAAGGGTGGCTAATGAGGAATATGGGAAATATACTATGCCCATAAGTAAAAAATACATTTGATGATCCCAAAAAAGATTCGATGTTAGAAGGAAAAGGGGGAAAAGAAGGGGCTAAATACGATGGGGATCGGAAGGATTTAGGGGTAGGGGAAGTTGAGACAACTTAATGATGTGTTGGGGAAGAAATTCTAACCCCTTAGATTGGTTTAAAAAAGTGATAGACAAGTGCCAAAAAGGGTTTCCCTAAGGATTGGAGATCAAACGAGACGAAAAAAACAAACCTTTGGGGGAAAGGAGTTTACCCGGTTTTACGCCCAAGGTTCCCCCCCGACCGTGGGTGGATCCGTGGGAAAGCCAAAAGGGAGACCACGGCCGGTCGGGAAACCCTGACCAGCTTCACCGGGGCAACAACCCGGGGTTTCCCCGGGTCGTGAAAAAAATTTGGGGAAAACCCAACGCTAAATGTTTCAAGTCTTTAAAGGCCAACTTCATTATTTCCCTTCCCAACATCTTTCCACTTTCTCTAAAGTCTCTAGGGGTTCATAATATTTCATGAAAAAAGAATCCCAAAAGGGAAAACAAAGGTTCTTATCCCCCCAAAACAAGGGAATCAAAAAAGAGAACCCAATTTAAAATTCATCAAAGACAAGGAATTTAAGTGAGGGGAAAAACTAGGGGTTTTTCTCCGGGGTGATATCCAACCAAGGTTAATCTTTCACCATCTAAGGAAGTTTTATGATGTTTTCAAAGTTTTTAAAGTATTTGGGTTGAAAATTGGGTTACAAAAGAATATAAGAAATGGGTCATGAATGTGTGAATAATATCACTTTTGAGTAAATTTTGGAACGAGTTACGATTCTTGATGCTTTATGAATATAATCATGTTATAAATGATATTTGAGTTTAAATCGACATTGTATTTAATGACCGCATTTTAGATATGACTATGAATAAGGATGACTTGAAGTGAATTGTGAAGTAAGAGTAATGTAGTTGGCTAAAGGTTTTTGATGATATTGTGAATGTTATTAATTTCGGGGTTTATATAGATACGAGGGGAAGGGGGTAAATAAAGGGGATGCTTTCTCGATTTTTCTAGAATTAGTTATGAATGCCAAAACCATCCATTATCTAATTTTGAGTATGACTTCTATGAATGTAAAAAACGGAGTTTTTTTAAAAAAACGCATTTTGATAGAATAGTTTAAATTTAAGGTATGTAAGGGAACCCTTCTTTCATAAGGGCTGGGTTTTTTTGGCCAAATATTTATCCTTTTACGAGTTTTAGATACCCCCAAGATCCCACCGGGAAACTATTAAGTTTTTGATGTCAAAAAGATACGATTGTACTAAGTTCCTTATACGAAAAGTAATAATTTTTAAGGATGGAAGGTAATGAAGACGAATAAAAAAGCTAAAGATAAAAAATGAGCTTATATGTATGTGTGCCTAGATATTTTTTAACCCCGGGGTTTTATGGCCGGGGAGAATATGATAAATATGTATATGTTTTATGTATATCTATATATAACGATGGCCCCGCACCACTCAGCTTGGGGACGAACAACCCCGAGTTTTTTTTGGGGGGGCACCCAGCCCTTTAGGGGTGGGGGACGTGAAAAACCAACCTTTGTGGGCGGGTTGTTTTATAAAAGCATGTAAGGGGCATCTAACGAGGGACGAATAAGCTATGTATATTACATCTATATGAGTACGAATAAGCCATTGGAGACATCTATATTTGGGACGAATAAACCCAAAGGGGTATTACCCAAGGGGTACAACTATGCAGGGATATGACATCAATTAGAGGTTGGGAAAATTTTAAGACCAAGTAAACAAGGGCCAAAGTATATGCAATGAAGGGTAGAGAAAGGGGAAGGGAAAAAAGATAGAATGCAAAACGAAAATAGGTACGGAAAAAGGGAAATGAGCAAGGATACGAAGATGTACGCGATTGTCACGACCCAACTAGGGGGCCGCGACGAGTACCCGATACTTTACCGGGGACCCCCCGTCATAGTCCCGTTCTTTTTACTAAGGGGGGCCGTAGAACACCGGGACTTTTTTTTTTTCCCCAACACGCCGATAAAGCATACATGTAAACGAGTAGTAATGATCAATCCCCACCCACATATCACACAACAAAGACAACTAGGTTATGAACATTGACCGACATATCTCGTCACGAACCCCAAAAAAATAATTTATTTCCCGGATTACCTGTTTCAAAATATATACATAAATTCCCCAAAAAAATAGTTCCAACAACGGGCCCTTTTTTAATGTTTCACCTGGAAAAA
>NW_026722352.1:0-7551 GCF_029784015.1 Lycium ferocissimum | reverse complement strand
TTTTATTAATTGGCACACAAAATTTTTTAATTAAACTTTGGGGGGTTTGGGCCAAAAGTGGCCGGCCACCCCCTCTCCTTTTGGGCCTCATTTTCTTATTTTTGTTTTAGCCCAATTTTCATGAATCATATTTTGCAAATTCCCAAACAAATTTCCAAGATTCCAATTTTTCCCCTTAGCCTTCCTTCGTATTTTCGCACCACTATTTTTCATGAACAACACACACACCACATGAAACCAAAGCATGGTCTTATTCTTACAAATCACAATTATATCCAAATTTCCCGAATGTACGAAAACACGGGATATAACACGTATCATCATTAGTTAGACAATCATGAGAACGTACTTACTAAAGCTATAGAAATTTGGGCAGCATTTCCTTTGTTTATACTACTTTCCTCCATATTCCACACCAACTCCCAACATTCATAACAACAATATAAATATCGTAAACAATAGGCATCATCTAATTACATTGCCCACAATTCATGATTTCACTACAATTCTCCATAATTATGACAAAAGTCCATCATCATATTCTTTCACATACAATACTCATTTCATGTTCTAGCCGTCATTTATAACGCATTTGTAACATCAACACAACCATTTTCATGATTCATTCCAACTACTATTTCAAAGTGACATTATTCATCCATTCGATGACCCATTTGCTATACACTTTTCTACAATCCATGTGTTTCAACTTATAAATACTTCAAATAACATGAATAGGTCATGAAAATCACCTTAGATGTTGGAGGAATAGGCCTTGATTGATGATACACTTTTTGCACAAAAACCCTATGTCATCTCTCTTGGGTTTTCTTGATATGAATGACTTTAATGGAGTTTCTTTCACTTGGTTCTCTTGATTTCTTGTTATTAATCCTTGATTTCTATGGTTTTCTTGGATGAAATGTTTGGAGTGTTCTAGAGCTTTCTTGAAGGGTGGAGGGAGATGAAATGAAATGAATGGAAAGAGGTCCCTTATATAAAATGATTTCTAAATTTCCTACCGTTATACTTTGACTAAACAATGTCCGTATGTTTTCTACAAAGCGTATGTCCGGCCGTAGATCCGGTCCAGCTGGCGCATGTATTCTCGGGCTGAATCTACGATTGGACATACGGTCCATATTTTTTATACGGCCGCATGTCCGGCCGTAGATTGTCCAAGTCAGCTTTTTCCGAGAGTTGTTTCGTCGACTCGTTTGATCTCCGATCCACTTATGGAACCTCCTTAACACTTGTCTAACACTTCATTATCATTCTAAGGGACATTATAACTCTTCCTTAGGGCATCGTTAGGACATCATTAACTCAATGCTCGAAATTCTTATCCGATACTCAAAACATTACTCGCTTCCCTTAACAACTTTCTCTCCTTACTCGAATGTCTTTGGAAAACTTAATTAAGGCCATTAAATACTATTTCTTACTTGTCCAACCCTCGTATACATCATAACCCTCGCTCGTCTATTCAGTGTGCACTAACGGGGAATTTTCCGAGGTGTAACATTCTCCCCCCCTTTTGGAACATTCGTCCCCGAATGTTAAGTCGTTAGGAATTCTAGAAAAATTTCGCCAGAGTTTCCCCTGTAATATGGCACTACCATCCTGTCACAACAACCCATAATATCATTGCCTCACAGGGCCTCAACACAATAACAATACAAATTGGCCACACACGACCCATATGCATAAAAGAAAGGCATACATACCTTATCATCTGGATGTCTCATCATAGATTTCTTCTGGAGGCTAAAATAGATGCGGGTACGTGGATTTCATCTTCTCTTCCTCTTCCCAAGTCATCTCTTCTCAGTTGTTATTTCGCCACTGGACCTTAACTAAAGCTACTTCCTTGTTCCGAAGTTTCCGTACTTGCCTGTCTAATATGGCAACGGGTTTCTCATTATAAGCTAACTTCTCTGTCACTTGAACATCATTTATCGGGATGATCCTAGTAAGGTTTTCAATACATTCACGAAGCATCAAGATACAAAAAACTGGATGAACTGACTCCAAATCGGGAAGTAGATCTAACTCGTAAGCCACTCCGCCTACTTTGCGCACAATTTCATTAGGTCCAATATACCGGAGACTTATCTCCCCTTCTTGCTAAAGCTCATAGCGCCCTTCATTGGCGACACTTTCAAGGATACCCGGCCTTTCACTTGAAATCTTTCGTCTCGTTGATCCTTTTTCCTGCTTAATAATGATATTAGGTCTTACATGGTTTGCAGATCTATCTCACTTGGTTTCATTGGCGAAGTATAAATACTGGCAAGTTACATAATCGTTCTTGAGTGATTCGCGTGCATACCCCCATACATATACATGTATCCATATTCGTATACATATTCGTGTTCGTAGCCGTATTTTCATCCATACTTGCATTCACCTACATATTCATTTTCATAGCATTTCTATATCCATAACATTTTGTACTCGCATTCGTATCATATGCATATCACATATATTACATATCCATAGTATTTACATAACGTACACGACCACGAAGGTCCAGTGTCGTACATAGGCACTTACACATATAAGGTAGTAGGCATCTTTGGCATCATTACTATCGTCTTCATTACACCTATCTGTCACATCTTAGGGTCCATCGTTCAATCTCTATACTTAGGTTCTCTTAACTCGCTTCCCCCCTTTAAGGGTTTTGCCTGTACCATTCTCCAATCCGTTGCTTCACCTTATTATTATTATTATTATTATTATTATTATTATTATTATTATTTCCTATATGTATCCCTTTCTATACTACATATCATCCAGGTCGTTTCTCATGATTTATGTCACGACCCAACCCCGTAGGCCGTGACTAGTGCCCGAGCTGGATACCCAAACACAATCACTAATCTGAATCACGTACAGATAGCTTATACGTACACAAATATCAAACGTCGTCTCGCATTATATCAAAGCGTCTCACACAAATCTCAAACACAACCGTATATATATATCAAAAGCCGGCAAGGCTATCAAATGGCGCAACGGCCAAAAACATATACAAATGCAAGCCGACGAGGTTGCCACGGCGAATGGGATCGCCCAGAACAAATAATATACAAACACAACTGTACAGAATGGGCATAACCCACATACACGTCCACAGACATCTAAACAAACAAACAGAATCATATAACGGGACAGGACCCCGCCGTACCCCTGAACCAATATATACAAATGCAACGAATGAATATATACCAAAACGTAGCTCCTCGAATAAGGGAGCACTCTAAAATGTTGAAGAGGGTGTCCTAAACGTGGATCACCGAACCGCGCGTACCCGTACGGGCATGAAACGCAACCCGAAGAAGGGGGTCGGCATTTAAATATGTACCGAGTATGCAAAGCGTAAAATATAGTATACAAATCGAGTCGTAATCGAAATAGAGATACAAAGTAAACGCATTTCCATAATATCAAAATGTTTACCGTCAAAATACAAATCATGCATAAGGGGCTCGTAAATATGGTCGCCCGCCGTCGACGGCGCCATAACACAGCATAACACCGTAAAGTTTCAAATCTCCGTATCCCCGTCACACATCATATCACAAAGATAACGCCATACACATAACACCAAATATAAGCGAACCCGGCCCTCAGCGAGGTGCTCGGCGAACCATAACACGATAACACCGGAGTATCACAAAATGCGCACAACAACCGAACCGGCCCGGACTCGGCGAAAGATATACGTAATGCACGAACGGAGTCGCGAGTAACCATATGCATAAAATCATTATCATAGACTCAAATGATAAGTGAGATGACCATACTTAGAAATCAGAATAATAACCAAATCAAATTCTTTCAAAAGTCGTCAGGATTACAAAAAGAAGAGTCGCGGGACCCACGGACGGGTGTCGACTCGAGTCGGGCCCGCCTATGAAAAACATACTTATCATATGCCATACCATCACCTACGAGCATATCGTGGCAATCCGAGCCTTTCTGTGAAAGATACGGGCGTTCGTAGTTACGGAACTTTTAAAAGCCAAACTTTTTATGCAAAAGTTGAAAATAAAATATTTCAAAGGCATAAAGGCCAATATTTCATCATATCAACATACGAATTTCCAAGAACCGAATAAGAGTCATAAACATGCTCGGATTACGAGAATAGAATTTTCTCGAGGCTCGTGTCATAGCCTACTTGTAACTAAGGCATGCCAAAAGAAGAAAGGATTGAGCTTTACATACCTCGTACGCACTCAAAGCTAGCTCAAACTGAAGATAAATCCAACCTACGTCTCGGACCGCCCAAGGTCTACAAACAAGCCATAACATGCCAAACATTAGCTATAGACATTTGGGCATTTAATTCCAAACTAACAGTTAATTCTACAGAAATTTGGGCAGCATTTTCCCTGTAAATAGGCCAACCCCGAGAATTTAACTCGGCCAAATCAACAACAACAACAACAACAACCAACCTAGAAACATCAATAATCAATCCAAAAGGCAATACAACATTAATAACTCTCTTTTTCATCATTCAACAACTTTCAACATATTCAATTCAACGCTTACCTTCGCCAACATCAACGCTATACATTGAAATACTAACCCGAACCCATACCAACAATATTCGAAGACATTTTAAGCAATTCATACAACATTTCAAACATCCCAAATAATACTCCAACTCACCCGAAAACAGTCCCCAACCCGAGAACACATCCATAACACATCCCTCACTTCCAAATCATGATTTGCTCCAACAATCCACATTCTAACAATGTCATTCTCTTAAATATAAAAATTACATTAAATACACAATAACCTCCAAATCAGCCCATACAATTACAACATCAATTTGAGTCATTAAACTCTCATTCTCATCATGGAATTCATAACGACAACAACTAAAACATTAAGTGATATTAACTCATTCTTTGTCACACATGGGAGGTTACATTCGGCCAACATACCAACATGCACATATTGATAATTCTCATTCAATTCTTCAAACTACAACAATTAACATACTACATAGAACTTAACTCATCACTTAATCACAACATACACATCACACGGCCAAACCCCATATACACGGCCTCAATTACAACTTACTATATTTCATGATATTCATCCATTTTAACATACTACAACATGCATACAACCTTTATAACATATAAAACATGATCAATCCTTACCTTTCTTTTTCAACTCCACAATTTACCTAGGGTTTGCAATTGACACAACGAATGGTTGGATGACCCGAACAACACTTCCACGCTACTTAGGGACCTCAAATTAGTGGATTTGTATCAAGGAAATAATTTTGGGATGGCTCAAATTGAACTTCAATTTTTTGCTCCTTGGCCGAGAGCCAAGCTTGTTGTTCTTCAACTTCTATTTTTTTTTTCTAAGTGTTGGAAATGAATAAAGATGACTTAGAAGTCATCTTTTAAGCTTCCACAAGAATTGCACATGTGTTCATGGCCCACACTCATGTGTTGGAGCAATTAAAATTGGACACAAATTGGGTGGGACCAATTCAAGTCCACACGGCTACAAGGCCAAAAATTGCATGATTTTCAACTTCCAATTATATCACTTTTGATCCCAAATTTCCCTAATTGTTCCATACCAACAAATTCATGAACAACTAATGACTCAAAATAAAATCGGAGGTCCAAAAGTCTCGACTTTGTATCCCGGAATGGTTTTGGCCCTAACTTATCATAATTAAACCGAATTGTCCCGATGTACAAAATACGGGACATAACAATTTATAACTACGATAATTCACGTGTGAGGTCTCAACATACTCTTCTTATAATTTCTCCTAGCTCATCTGGCAGTTATGAGCCGATGTCTAGATTCGCTCCAATTAACTACTTTTGTTTCATGGGAATCTTCACCATAGTAGTAGGTCCAGTTACTCAACCACTTCTGTCACTTACCTTTCTTCAATACCCGCAATTCACTTATAGCATTATCTTTCCCTCTTTCTGCCATTTCACGTTATTCCCCTCTTCCCTATAATCGGCCTATAGTAATCGCAAATTCACTTTTCCTAAAACTCGCCATTCTTGTTTTCACGGATCTAAGTCTCCTGCACTACTAACACCTTTTATTGCCTCATACTCTTTCACTCTTGTGTTGCCCTCGACATTAGCTTCAAAACCAATCATAATCGTGTCGTATTTGTTGTTGATGACAACCTTACTTTATCGCTTTATCATCGTACGGTGAACTCGTAATCCATAACCACATTTTCTCTCCCCAACTAATTCTCTTATACACTTTACTCGTTCTGTCTTAGTGGAGGATATTCGTAGGAGATATGTCTTCCTTTTCTCATAGTACGACTATTTCTTAAGCATGCGCACTTCGGAAATTTCCTCTTCCTTCTATATCCGTACTCGATTATCTATATTCTTTCCTTCTCAACTTATCTTATTGCCTCCCATTTTATAATCGGTCCTTTATTCCTCGCACGGGGAATCCTATCCCCTAACTTTCGCATCGCTTTATCCTTTAAAATACATCACCTTTATACACTCCATTCTCGATCACTCATTTGCTAGCCTTCTCTCCTCTTCACGACAATTCTGTCTACGGTTCCCGCAATTTCTTTTAGATTCTAAGGATTTTTTTTTTTTGCAGGGTTTCTCTTGTAACATAACAATCCCAAACCTACACATAGCCCAATGAAAACACGTCCCATTCCATGATAGGGCATGTATCAGGACACACATAATACGTAACTCGGCAACATAAGATCACTTACCATCAAAGGATATAAATAATGGAGCTTCTCTCATAAGTTGTGCCTGCACACTCGGTCTAGGATTCCATTATATATATATATATATATATATATATATATATATATATATATATATATATATATATATTCATACACACATTCCTATATGACACACGCCTCCAATCAACTTACTTGTAAATCACGGTCCTAGCTATCACTAGGTCATTAGCAAATATTGTTGCCTCAAATTGTTGAGTTGTTCCGTATTTTTCCCCTCAACACAATCATCGCACCAGGAGTAATATATGACAACGTAGGACCCAAATCAATCGGTACATATATACCATAGTTTATTAATGAAAATATACCCGGGTCCATACTCCAGGGATACTCAAGATCCTGCCGCCCAACTAATGCATAAGTATGACGCTGGTGTCACGACCCAACCCCGTAGGCCGTGACTAGCGCCCGAACTGGGCACCCGTACGTACCAAAAGCCACAAATAATAACTCAGATATTTAGAAAAATTTGGGCAGAGTTTCCTCTGTTTTTCTTACTAACCAAAATTTACCTGCACAAAGAAAATACCAACAGAGGCCACACAGGGCCAATATATACATATATATATATAGGCGAGCCGACAAGGCCGCGCGTGAATAAACCGCCCGAACATACCATACGTGCATATAACGTACACATAACCACACCTACGTACATGTCTACATGTGCCTCTAACATACGTATCGTAATCGAAGACGGGGTGGCCCCCGCCGTACCCAAATAGTCATATATACAA
>NW_026722351.1:0-4833 GCF_029784015.1 Lycium ferocissimum | reverse complement strand
AAAAAGAAGACAGAAGGAAAATCGATGAGAAAACCCCCAGAAAAGAATTCACTTGCGAAAACAGATCTTGAACCTTCGAAGTCGCCAAAAACTATTAGGTTTTTCAGCGGCTGAAATCCCCTTTGAAAATCTTTTTTTTTACTTTCTGAATATCGCCCTAAAAGTGCTAAATCCTGTTCTGTTTTGGGTTGTTCGTTGAATTCGAGCATACGCAAATTCGCATTTCGAAGTGTTTCGAGGTATATCGGAAGCTCGAGCCTCACTTCGCTGCGCCCGAAGCAGGTAATTTCTTGTCCTTTTGTTTATTTTCTAGCATTTCTTGTGTGCTTGTATGCTTACGTGTTATTTGTGTTCTTAGTTTATTTTTTAGTCTTGATTAGTTAGCTATGTATGTGTAGTTTGGTACTTTCTTTAAGCATGTTAATGTATGTTTAATATAGTTTAGATTAGTTCAATGCTGATTAACTAATCTGTGTTGTTGTCTATTAAATACTATGCTTATGGACTCTGTTTGACTCAGTTAGTTTGCCTAATCAAATGGTTGGTTCAAATTTAAAGTTATTAATCAGGCTTGATTTTAGTTAATCATAGGATTGGTTTAGATGTCTAGTTGTTAGTTATGCTTAATCATACTTAGTCAATCTGTAGTTTGTCCAAACATGTCTTATATGCTTAATTTTTTTTAATCCTGTAGTAATGGAAGTCTTGTGACTACTTGATTATGATCCACAACCTAAATCATGGCAGTTCATTGATAGTTTGATTTATAAGTTTAGATATTTAGACACTATGATATGTTTGTGCTTGGCTTAATGTGTTTTAACTTGACATGTATTTAGACCGCTTTGCAACCTCTGAAGCATGTTTAATTCAGCAGAGGGTTTTCTTCATGCTTTCAGTTAGTTCAAAGTATTTCTAGATGTCATTACTCCATCTGGTTCAGTCCCATGCCTTTGAAATATTGGTATTAGTTTGGGTATGAACCTGTATTTGACCTGTTGGATGGTTAGTATGCTCCTGTTGTTTGCTTAAACATGGTTCAGTATACCCATGTTTTGACTAAGATTATGAGTATGTGTAAGCCAACCATAGGTTAAGTATAGTGTCTAAATTCAGTCTGTTTCAGTCAACTGTAGGCAATAAACCACTTTGATTTCCTGAAATTTACTTCAACATGGGAAAATATGGCTTTACTTTTAATATGTGTTCAAAGTATTTGATCCTCTCCTTATCTTACAAAAAAATGGCGTTGAAAACCTGTTTTTTTTTAGACTGTCTGACAAACGAAAACACGATTGAAACTATAACTAGTTAACTCGATTAAAAAGGCATAAATCTTACATCAGATGACTATCTCGGATAATAAAATGATAGCATTGTCTGCTTGGTTCTTGTAAAGTTGGTTTGCTGGTCAGTATGGAAATGCTGATTTGCATGTGATAAAAAGAGTGGTTAAAATGGTTCATGGTTGGTATTGACTTGTTTGTCTGAGGAGATGTCATTGTGTTCAACAGATTAGGATTTTAAAAGCTTAAGTGTGTACTTGGTCCTAGTAAGCATAAAAGGGAAAGTTATGTGTGCTTACCTGTTAAAATGGAACTTGGAAAGTCTAAATGCAAGACTAGTAGATGTGGTTGTGCAAGTTTGCCTATTTTCTAGTGCTTGTGTTGTCTCCTATTCTGTGTTAGATTAATTTAGTTAGGTGTTTAGCAGTTATGATTGGCTTAACAAATTAGTATTGTTCAATTCGCATTGTCTATGTTTAGCAGTTAATTTCAGTCTACCATGCTGGAGTGTCTACTAAGATTATCTTGCTGTTAAGTTCAGTATGCCAAATCATAGTGTAGTTCAGGTTGCCTTTTTTACTCCCATGGTTAGAAGGTGGGTAGATGCACCTGTTTCCTTTTGTGTGAGTTGTACACGACCAAGTTTGAAGGCCTTGTCTTGTATGCACCCTTATTAGCCTGATCTTATTGTTTCTTTGACGACTGATTCATGACCATCTATGTTGCTTTTAGTTGGCCGACGCCCCAACAAAAGGGTTTTTTTTTAAAAAAAAGGGGGGAAAAAAAAAATTTTTTTTTTTTTTTTAAAAAAACCCCCCCGGGGGGAATTTTTAAATTTCCCGTTTTTTTTAAAATTTTTTTTTTTTTTAAAGGGTTTTTTTTTTCCCCTTTTTTTTTAAAAATTTTTTTTTTTTTTTTTTTTTTTTCCCCCTTTTTCCAAAATTTTTTTTAAAAAAATTTTTCCCTTTTTTTTTTTTTTTTCCCCCCTTTTTTTTTTAAAGGGGGCCAAAACCCCCCCCCAAAAAAAAAAGGGGAAAAAAAAGGGGGGGAAAAATTTTTTGGGGCCCCCTTTTTTTGGGGGGGGGAAAAAAAAACCAAAACCCCTAAAAAAAAAAAAAAATTTTTTTTCCCAAAGGGAAAATCAAAATTTTTAAAAAATTTTTTTTTTATTTTTTTTTTTTTTTTTTTTTTAAAAAAAAGGGGTTTTTTTTTTTAAAAAAAAAAACCCCCCAAAAACCCCCCCCCCCAAAACCCCGGGCCCCCAAATTTTTTTTTTGGGGGGAAAAATTTCCCCCCCCCCCCCTTTTTTCCCTTTTTTTTTTCCCCCCCCCTTTTAAAAAAACCCCCCCCGGGGGGGCCCCCCCCCCGGGTTTTTTTAGGTTTTTTCGACCCCCGAAAGGGGGGTTTTTGGGGGCCCCCCAATTTAAAAAGGGGGGGGAAGGCCCAATTTTTGCCCAAAAAAACCCAAAAAGGGAAAAATTTAATTTGTTTTTAAAATTTTTTTTTTTTTTTTAAGCGGGCCCCAGGAAAACCCCCGGCAAACCCCCTTTGGCCCCAAAATTTTTTTTTTTTTTTAAAAAATTTTTTTTTGGGGGAAAAAAATTTTTTTTTTTTTTTAAAATTTTTTTAAAAAATTTTTCCCCCCTTTTTTGGGTAGGGGGGTTTTTGGGGGTTTTTTTTTTAAAAAAAACCCCCTTTTTTAAAGGGCAAAAACCCCTTTTTTTTCCCCCCCTTTAAAAAAAAAACCCCCCCTTTTTTTTGAAAAATTTTTTTTAAATTTTTTTTTTGGTTTTTTTCCAAAAGGGGAAACCCCCAAAAAAAAATTTTTAAAACCCAAAAAAAATTCCAAAAAACTTTTTTTTTTTTAAAAACCCCCCAAAAAATTTTTTTAAAAAATTTTTTTTTTTTTTTTTTTCCCCCCCTTTTTTTAAAAAAAAAAATTTCCCTTTTTTTTTTTCCCCCCTTAATTTTTTTTAAAAAAATTTTTAAAGGGATTTTGGGGCCAGCAAAAATTTTTTTTTTTTTCCCCCCCCCCCTTTTTTTTTGGCTTTTTTTTTGGGGGCCCAAAAAAAATTTTTAAAATTTTTTGGGGGGGTTTTTTTTTGGGGGAAACCCTTTTTTTTCCGGGGGCCCCCCGGGGGGGGAAAAAAAAGGGGTTTTTAAATTTTTAAAAAAAAGGGGGGGAAAATTTTTAAAACCCCCCCCCTATTTTTTACCTTTTAAATTTTAAATTTTTTAAAAAATTTTTTTTTAAAATTTTATTTTTTTTTTCCCTTTTTAAATTTTTTTTTTTTTCCCCCCGGGGGGCCGGGGTTTTTTTTTAAAAGGGGGGGGGAAAAAAAAATTTTTCCCCCCAAAAAATTTTTAAAAAAAAAAATTTTTTAAAACCCCCCCCCCCAAAAAAAAAACCCCCCAAAAAAAACCCCCCTTTTTGCCCCCCCCCTTTTTTTTTTTTTTCCTTAAAAAAACATTTGGTTTTTTTTCTTTTTTTTTGGGGGTTTATTGGGGGAAAAAGGGGTTTAAAAAAAAAAAATTTTTATTTTTTTTTTTTCCTTTTTTTTTAAAAAATTTTTTAAAATTTTTTTTTAAATTTTTTTAAAATTTTTTTTTTAAAAAAATTTTTTGGGAAAAATTTTTTTAAAAAAAAAAAAAACCCCCTTTTTTAAAAAATTTTTAAAAGCGGGAAAATTTTTTTTTTTAAAGGGAAAAAAAATAAAAAAAATTTTTAAAAAAATTTTTGGGAAAAAAAAAAAAAAACCCCCCAAAATTTTAAAAACCCCCTTTTTTTTTTTCCCCCCCCCTTTTTTTAAAAAAAAAATTTTTTTTAAACCCAAAATTTTTTTAAAAAAAAAATTTTTTTTTGGTTTCTTTTTTTTTTTTTTAAAAAAATTTTTAAAAAATTTTTTTTTTTAAACCTTTTAAAATTTTTTTAAAATTTTTAAACCCTTTTTTTAAATTTTTTTTTTAAAAATTTTTTTTAAAAACCAAAAATTTTTTTTTTTTAAAAAAATTTTCCCTTTGGTTTAAATTTTTTTTAAAAAAAATTTTTTTTCCCCGTTTTTTTTTTTTTTTTTTAAAAAAATTCCCCCCTTAGGTTTTTTCCCCCCCCTTTTTTTTTTTTTAAAAATTTTTGGGTTTATTATTTTTTTTAAAATTTAAATTTCCCCAAAAAAAAAAAAACCCCCCTTTTTAAAAAAAAAAATTTTTTTTTTTTTCCCCCCCCCCCCAAAAAAAACCCCCAAAAAAATTTTTCCCCAAAATTTTTAAACCCCCCCCGGGGAACCCCCCCCCCTTTTTTTTCCCCGGGGGGGGAAATTTTTTTTTTAAAAAAAAAAAACCCCCCCTTTTTTTCCCCCCAACCCAAAAACCCCCTTTTAAAAAAGGGGGCCCCCCCAAGGGGGTTTTTTTCCCCCAAAGGGGTTTTTTCCCCCCTTTTTTGGATTTTTTTTTTTAAAAAAAAAAAAAAAAAAAATTTTTTTTTTTTTGGGTTTAAAAAAAAACCCCCCCTTTTTTTTTTTTTTGGGGGAAAATTTTTTAAAACGGGGCC
>NW_026722350.1:0-7512 GCF_029784015.1 Lycium ferocissimum | reverse complement strand
CATGCTACAACACACAAAACCATCCATAACATGAAAAGAAAGTGAATTCTTACCTTCTTCCTAATTCTTCAACTTGCTTAAAAATTCCAACTTGCATGAACTTGTGCTTTTCTTGCTCTAATGAACCCTCCACCTTGTTAAGCACCCTTGACTTGGTAGAAAATGATTTTTGGAGGAATTTTTGCAAATTTTCCTTGGAAACTTTTCTATGGCCGAAAGGCCTCTTGGATTTTCTCCTTCTTTTCTTTCTTTTTGTTTTCTTGAAGTCTCTAGACAATTTTGTGATAAAGATGACTTAGTCATCTATTTAATTCCCATGAGTTAATTAATCATGGGCCTAACCCATGTACATGGCCGGTTGGGCCTTCAAATTTCCCAAAAAAAAACTTTCAAGCCCACTTATTTTTTGGGCTAGTTCTTGTAGTTCATGAAACATTTTTCCAACTTCCAAATTTGCCCTTGCCAGATCTTTCTCCATATTTCCACGAGTCATATTGCGAATTTCCTTTTATGCCCTTGACCTTCCTCATTAATTCCGCTTCTAAATTTTTCATAAGCAACTCATATGCCAAACAAAATAAAATATGGCCTCGCTTATTGTCTTCCCGCGATTGTTTCGAATTATCCGATTGCACTAAAATGCGGGATATAACATTTCCAACAATCCAAAAATTGCTCCAATCTACCCGAAAACAGCCCCCAAACCCGAGACACCCCTATAACATATTCCTCATTTCCAAACCATGATTTGCACCAACAATTCACATTCTAACAATATCATTCTCATAATTATACAAGTTACATTAAATGTACAATAACCTCCAAATCGGCCCATACATTTACAACATCAATCTTGAGTCATTAAAAGCTCATTTCCAACATAGAATTCATTGCGACAACCACTAAAACACTAAGCGACATTAATGCGTTCTTTGTCATATACCATGACCCACTTTCGGCCAACACAACATATATACATATTGATGATTCTCATTCATTCTTCACCCTACAATGATCATAACATACTAACTAGACCTTAATTCATTGCTTCAACACACACAACACACACACACACGGCTAAGCCTCATTCCATGGCCTCAATTCCAACTTACTATATTTCATGATTTTCATCCATTTTAACATACTACAACATGCATACAACCTTTATAACACATAAAACATAATCAATTCTTACCTTTCTTCTTCAACTCCACAATAGGTAGGGTTTGCAATAATGAAAACTAGCGGGTTGATCGCTCCAACAACACTTCCACGCTACTTAGGGACCTCAAAATAGTGGGTTAGCATCAACAAAATATTTTTGGAGTGGCTAGAATTGAACTTGGTTTTTTTTTTTTCTTGGCCGAGAGCCTCCTTAAGGTAGTTCTTCAACTTCTATTTTTTTCTAAGTGTTGGGAATGAATAATGAAGACTAGTTAATCATCTTTTAAGCCCCTTGATGAATCATACATGTGTCCCTTGGCCCACACTTATGTTGGACCAATTAAAATTGTCCACAATTTGTGTGGGCCAAACCCCACACCACACGGCCAACCATAGAAAAAATGCATGATTTTCAAGTTCCATAATTTCCAATTTTGGTCCCAAATTTTCCTAATTATTCCATGCAAACAAATTCGTGAACAACTTATGGCTCAACATAAAATCGAAGGTCCAAAGTCTCGACTTTGCATCCCGAAATGGTTTGGTCCTTAACTTATCACAATTAATCCGGATTGTTCCAATGTATAAAATACGGGATATAACAGAATGTTCTAAAGGGGGGAAGGATGTTATATCCCGTATTTTGCTCGTTGGAATATTTTAAGTTGGATTGCGACAAGTTGTGGATAAGACTTTTAATTTTCGGTTTTGTTTTTGTTTTAATGCACAAGTTGCATATTCATCTTTTCATTGGTATGGAGTGTTAAAGGGTAAATTTGGAATAAGAAAAAAGTTTGGGATATTGAATAAGTTATACGAGATTGTATGGAGTTTTGGACATATCCGGTATGCAAATAAAGAGATCGGTGTATAAAAGTTTTAGGTCTCGAAATAATTTCCGCGGATGAACGATGTTTGCTACAATAAGTCGAGTTTTGCTCTTCTTTGCTACGATGCGCTATAGTGACTTCGGAGCAACTATATAAAGGGCTTAACCCCTCGTTTTCGAGCCAAAAAAAAATCAGACCAAAAACATTCCAAATATTCTATAAAATTCCCCAACCTTCCACCACCAACTTTTAGCCCGAAACCAGGTATAATTCCCAAATTCCGGTCCAGACAGCGTACAGTTGCGACTTCAAAACTGCGTATTGAGGCTTTGTGGCTTAATTTCAAGGTGGAGGAGTAAATATATAGCATTATTATCGAGGGAAAGGTATGAATCTCTTTCTATTTGTGTTAATATTGGTTTATTTACGGAGAAGGAGTCAGTAAAATCATTATAAAATGGTTCAATGATGGAAATATGGGACAAACACCATATGGAATGTTTATGAAGTATTTTGAAGTTGGAAATATTATGGTTAATGTTGGTATTGTTGGAATTGTTGTTGGTATAGTTTATGAATTTGGAAGAAAGAAATGTATTGTTGTTGTTTCCATTGAAATTGGAAGGGTTCGGGTAGTGTTGCATAATGGTTGGGTTGTTTTGAATTAATTGTTGATGTTGTTAGTATGGTTGTTGGTATTGTTGTTGATGATTTGGCCGAGTTGAATTCTCGGGGTTGTTGAATTTATAGGGGAAATGCTGCCCAAATTTCTGTAAATAAAGTGCCAGCCTAGAATTGAATTCCTAAGTGCCTATGACTAATGTTTGGTGTCTAATGACGTTATTGTAGCTCTTGGAGAGCCCGAGACTTAAGTTTGGATTAGCTTAGGAAGCGAACGAGGTATGTAAAGCTTACTCTTTCCTTCTTTTGGCATGTCTTAGAGATGGCTAACCTATGATACGTTATGAGCCTTGGGGGTAATTCTATTCATAAATCCGAACATGTTTATGATTCATATTGGCTTTGTAATGTTGGCATCCTTAATATGGCCAAGCTATGATCCGTATGTCCTTGATATGATTAGATTTGAAATGCTATGTATACGGTTTGTTCCGAAAGGATCTTATGTCTTTGTATGATTGTTTACCAATGTTGCATAAAAAGTTTTGTTTTCAAAAAGTTTTGTAACTACGAACGTCCGTAACTTTCATAGACGAGAAACCGGATGGCTTTGATTTGTTCGAAGAAAGTCCTAAAAGTGAGTAACATTCGTAACTTTCCGAGGAGGACTCGGATTGGTTTGACGTATAACTATGGTCCTTTGATATATTTATGACGTTTGATATGTTTCCGGTGATTCCCGAAAGATGTTTGATATAACTTTTGTCCCGACTTTCAAATGACAGTCCGTTTACACTATTTCTTATTGTAGTCGAATTATGATCCTTATGTCTTTTGTATGACTAAATTTCTAAAGTTGCAAAAAAGTTGGTTTTCAAAAGAATTTTGTTCCTAAACGAATCCGAAACTACGAACGCCCGTAACTTTCAAGAAAGGGCTCGGATCGCTTTGATATCTTCGCAAATGATTTTGATACGTAACTATGATTTCTAAAGCTCTATTTGATATGTTCCCGAGCAATCTTCGGAGGAAACTTGATTTGACTATTGTTTGGCTTTTAAGTGAAGTTCGACTAATGGTTAGCTTTACATGAAGGTTCGATTTGATTATTCCGTTGAATTGGTAATGATGATTATGTGTGTGTGGCTTCTCACTACTCTGCCTCGCGTATGATTATTGCCTCTTTGCACCGAGTCCCTCGATAGAGGGCCGGGACACGCTATGTATATGATGATATGATGATGACATGATTTTATACACCGAGTCCCTCACTGAGGGCGGGACACGCCTATACACCGAGTCCCTCACTAGAGGACGGGACACGCTATACACCGAGTCCCTCACTAGAGGGCGGGACACGCTATATGTATATATATATGATGATGATATGATGATTACATTCTCACGAGTCCTCACGAGAGGCCGGGACACGTTATATGTTATATGTGTGTATTACGAAAGTATGATATGTATTCAAATATGATGTGACACGAAGTATGATGTAACACGAAGTCGATATGATATACGATAACATGATGACATGATGATTGCTTACTCATGTTTCTAAGTCCCATGACGATTCGGATATGATATGGATATGCACGAATTATGTTTTAAAGGCAAGTCTTGCGGGTACCGATTATTGTACTACTTTTACGTACTCGGTACTTCGGTATGATCCGTGTCTTTGTGTTTCATGCTTTACATGCTCAGTACATATTCCGTACTAACCTCCTTTCTTCGGGGGTACGCGTTTCATGCCGCGCAGGTATATACAGATGAGTAGAAGATGTTCCAGCGGGATTGGCGAGCTGCTTTTCTCTCGGAGTGCTGGCGAGTCAGAGTGCTTATGTTATGATATCTGGAGTTATGTTAGAGACTTTGCAGACAGTGTCGTGTGTATCATATGTCAGTTTGTAAGCGGCTATGTAAGCCGATGTATTATTACGATTGTGTTACGAACTTCATATGTTTACAGATTTCATACGATGCTAGTTTGTTTGATTTGACAAAGATGAAAGGCATGTTTGTTTCAAATCAAAAAAAGATTTTTCATTATGTGCTTATGTCATGTTTTGCGAGCCCAGTATGATTATGAGTATTACTGAAGTCGCAACGGTTACCGCTAGAGCCTAGTAAGGGTGCCCGCTCACACCCTATCGGATTAGAGATTGTGTGACACTCCCCAACGGTGAAGAACTAGGTCCCATAAACCCCTTCTCGAGCAAATCTTTCCAATTGCGCCTTTAACTCTTTCGGTTCACACCGATTGCCATTAATAAGGAGGAATAGAAATGGGCTTGGTATCAAGCAACACATCAATGGCAAAGTCAATTTCTCTTTACGGAAGGCACGGAAGTTCATCTGAAATACATTCGGAAATTCACTCGCTACCGGGAACGGATTGGAAAGTTAGAGACTACGCCCGGTGTCATGAACTCGAACTAAATGATAAATATAGTCCTTGGCTATCATCTTTCTTGCCTTAAGGTAGGAAATTAACCTACCTCTTGGAGTTGCCGTATTACCTTTCCATTCAAGCACGGGCTCTCCCGGAAATTAAAATCGAACTAATTTCATCCGTGATCAACGTTAGCGTAACATGAGGCAAATCAATCCATACCCATAATCGCACAAGATGCGGCATTTCTGACTCAACTAAATCAGCTTTTAGTTTGGCGGTCACATATCACAATCACACAATCTTTGTACACTTGTCTAGCTATCACGGGATCAACAATAGGGTGGATACCTCAAAGGTTTAATTGGCTTGGGTTTCATGATACAATTAGCAACATATGGCGTAATATAAGATAATGTGGAACCCGAATCTATCAATGCATACACATCGTGAGAAAATACGGATAATGTACCTGTAACCACATCTGGGGATGACTCGAGATCCTATCGTCCAGCTAAAGCATACAAGCGGGGCTGAGTAGCACTTGAAGCAAATACTCCCCCTCGGCCTCTACCTCGGCTTTGCTAGAATGCGAGGGTACGCACACGGACGCCGAGAAGAACCGGCCCGGCCCGATCACATGGGGCCGGACCCCAACTCTACCACTCGGCCCGGCGAGCGGGTCTCTCATCATGTGCCCTACGACCACAAGTGTAGCAAACATCGAACACGGCCGACAACGAGGAGTGTAATCTACCGCAACGGCCCCGCGGTGCGGGAGGTCTCCAGCGGTGTAGTCTCCCCAAGCGCGAACCTAAAGACCCGAACTACGACCACACATCAGAACGGAAGGAGCGATCAAATCTCCTACCTATAAATCGGGGAAGTGCACTCGTCAACGGCGGCACGAGTATCGGGGAATGTGTCGCCCCAGATCCTACATAATCATTGCTGTGCCCATAAGTCGGCCTTTTGCTTTGCCCTCTATCAACATCACGATCACCCCTTTGTAGAGGTTGTTGCCCTTCTAGATTTTGGGCATGAGCTTGAATGCGGGGAAATTTCCGTCCACGTCTTGTAATGGCGGGTTAAGCAATCTTTAAACAAATGTGGCCCTAAGCCACTCACAAATCTATGTACCCTATCGCCCATGTCGGCCACCATTGTCGGGGCATATTTAGCCAAAGAATTAAATTGAAGACTATATTCCCGGGCACTCATATTCTCTTGCTTCAAATTCAGGAACCTATCAGCCTTAGCTCGGCGAACCTCCGGTGGCAAATAATGGCGAATGAAAGCATCTACGAATTCTTGCCACACGGGAAGAGGCGCAATCTCCTACCTCAATGCTATCCAATTATTATACCACAAAACCGCCACGTCCCGGAGTCTATCTGATGCCAACTCCACGTATTCGGTCTCGAAAGCATGAATAATCCGCAACGTTCTCAACATTTCATCAATGAAGCTTTGCTGGTCTTCATCCGGCTTTGACCCAAAGAATTTCGGAGGATTTAAACTCATGAAGTCAAGGGCTCTGGTACTGAGGCGATCTCACTTGGGCCCACGTTACGCGGGCGTACGGGCGGCAACTTCAAAGCGTCCAATCAGCCGTGGCCTTGGTCACTTATTGACCCGAACTATTAGTTGGATGAATTGGAGGCATAGGAGGCTGGGGCTGAACGCTGCTGCTTGCTCTTCCCGTAATAGGCGGAGTAGTGGAGGCATTAGATGGAGCCTCGTTATGTGATTCATCCTCGTCTACATTTGTAGGCCGACTCTTACGCCGCCTTTCATCGTAGTCTTGCGCCTAGCAGAGCTTTAGCTTTTCCTTTTGGCGGCATTTTGAAATCACAACACACTAATGGGGAGATAAAAAGCTTGCTACACGGCTGCACGCCTTGCGATGCCATAAGAAGAAAGATGGTCGTTTTTTTTCTAAATGTACAGCAACCTCATTTTATTAGCGTGAGCGCGCGACACGCCGCAAACATGACTTTCTACTGAACACGGCTCGTAGACAGCACTTCCTAGGGCTGTTGCTACGATACTATGCATCACGACCCGACTATGGGCCATGACGCGTGTATGCGGGGCTAACCACCGAACACCACTCGATTACATTGCTTATATATGCTCTCACTCATAATATATATACTTATAATCATAAAAGAACTATCATACATATGAAACATATTTACTTTTATGAACGTAAGCCCGCCCGGCTATCAAAATAATATATACATGTATATACGTAAAGGCGACGAGACACATGTCACGACCCGACCCGTAAGCGTGACTGGTGCCGTGAGCACCCATACGCTCTCTTTAACCAGATTGGCATACGGACGACTTATACATCTATAAATATCAAACGTGGCTCCAAACGGACGCGTACAAACACATATACGCGGGAACCCTGGTTGTCTTTACAAAAATTCAAAATATATACCGGTAAAAAGTGCCCCGCGGGGCCGCCCAAAAATAACTCCCGTC